>NC_041380.1:535888397-535919267 GCF_002162155.2 Triticum dicoccoides | reverse complement strand
GGGGGCGCCCCACCTTTGTGGTGGCCCCAGGACTTCTCTTCGATATCTTTTCCTTCTAGTATTTTTTATATTTTCCAGACAAATTCTCCATTAATTTTCAGCTCATTTTGAGAACTTTTATTTTTGCACAAAAACAACACCACGGTAGTTCTGCCGAAAACAGTGTCAGTCCAGGTTAGTTCTAATCAAATCATACCAAAACCATATGGAATTGTTGTAAACATGGCATGAATACTTCATAAATTATAGATACGTCGGAGACGTATCAAGCATGCTCGCTCTTGTACTATCTTCCGCAGTGACCGCCGTTGACTAATGGCTCTATATTATTACGCATTTTAAGATCTCATTTGTTTTAAGATCTCTACTTATATCATGTCCCATTGAACCAAATATATCTCCATCATGCATGATTTACGGTTTTCATTCTTTTTATTGTGAGAATTGCATAGTTAGTATTTTTATTTTGTTTTTTCATTGTTTTGTCATGTCTACAGGTGTTTTGGAGCAATCTAAGACCAAGCAAGATGAAAAGGCCAAAGATGGCTTCAGAACGGAGTACTTTCGACACCGGAATTAGCATATCAGAAGGTCAAAAGTGACTTTTCGAAATTGCTCTAGATCAAGAACTAATACCACCTTTGCGTCGGCCTTGTTCTCGTGATTTCAGCAAGCACACAAATGTCAAAAATGTAGTTTGGATGAGGAAGTTATGACCGCTTTATCAAAGGGGTCCAGAGTGTTCAATGGGCTCTCGTACGACCACACTGTTGGGGAATGTTGCAGAAAACAAAAAATTTCCTACGGTTTCACCAAGATCCATCTATGAGTTCATCTAGCAATGAGTGATCGGATTGCATCTACATACCTTTGTAAATCACGCGTGGAAGCGTTCAAAGAACAGGGATGAGGAAGTCGTACTCGACGTGATCCAAATCACCGGAGATCCTAGCGCCGAACGGACGGCACCTCCGTGTTCAACACACGTACGGTCAGCATGACGTCTCCTCCTTCTTGATCCAGCAAGGGGGGAGGAGAGGTTGATGAAGATCCAGCAGCATGACGGCGTGGTGGTGGATGCAGCAGTCACCGCAGTAGGGCTTCGCCGTTCTTCTGCGAGAGGGAGAGGTGTAGCAGGGGAGAGGGAGGCGCCAAGGGTCAAGGGTGCGGCTGCCCCTCCCTCCCCCCCCTTTTATATAGGCTCCCCAAGGGGGGCGCCGGCCCTAGGAGATGGGATCTCCTAGGGAGGGCGGCGGCGAAGGGTGGAGTGGCCCCCAAGGCAAGTGCCCCCCCCCCACCCTAGGGTTTCCCACCCTAGGCGCAAGGGGTGGGCCAAGGGGGGCGCACCAGCCTTACTAGGGACATGTTGATCAACGAGCTAGTCAACTAGAGGCTTACTAGGGACATGTTGGTGTCTATGTATTCACACATGTATTACGATTTCCGGATAACACAATTATAGCATGAATAAAAGACAATTATCATGAACAAGGAGATATAATAATAATCCTTTTATTATTGCCTCTAGGGCATATTTCCAATAGTCTCCCACTTGCACTAGAGTCAATAATCTAGTTACATTGTGATGAATCGAACACCCATGGAATTCTGGTGTTGATCATGTTTTGCTCTAGGGAGAGGTTTAGTCAACGGATCTGCTACATTCAGGTCTGTGTGTACTTTACAAATATCTATGTCTCCATCTTGAACATTTTCACGAATGGAGTTGAAGCGACGCTTTCCTGGTCTTCTTGTGAAACCTGGGCTCCTTGGCAAGTGCAATAGCCCCAGTGTTGTCACAGAAGAGTTTGATCGGCCCCGACGCATTGGTATGACTCCTAGGTCGGTGATGAACTCCTTCACCCAAATTGCTTCATGCGCTGCCTCCGAGGCTGCCATGTACTCCGCTTCACATGTAGATCCCGCCACGACGCTCTGCTTGCAACTGCACCAGCTTACTGCCCCACCATTCAAAATATACACGTATCCGGTTTGTGACTTAGAGTCATCCAGATCTGTGTGAAGCTAGCGTCGACGTAACCCTTTACGACGAGCTCTTCGTCACCTCCATAAACGAGAAACATTTCCTTAGTCCTTTTCAGGTACTTCAGGATATTCTTGACCGCTGTCCAGTGTTCCTTGCCGGGATTACTTTGGTACCTACCTACCAAACTTACGGCAAGGTTTACATCAGGTCTGGTACACAGCATGGCATACATAATAGAACTTATGGCTGAGGCATAGGGGATGACACTCATCTCTTCTATATCTTCTTCCGTGGTCGGACATTGAGCTGAGCTCAATTTCACACCTTGCAACACAGGCAAGAACCCCTTCTTAGACTGATCCATATTGAACTTCTTCAATATCTTATCATGGTATGTGCTTTGTGAAAGACCTATGAGGCGTCTTGATCTATCTCTATAGATCTTGATGCCTAATATATAAGCAGCTTCTCCAAGGTCCTTCATTGAAAAACTCTTATTCAAGTAGGCCTTAATGCTGTCCAAAATCTCTATATCATTTCCCATCAAAAGTATGTCATCTACATATAATATGAGAAATGCTACAGAGCTCCCACTCACTTTCTTGTAAACGCAGGCTTCTCCATAAGTCTGCATAAACCCAAACGCTTTGATCATCTCATCAAAGCGAATGTTCCAACTCCGAGATGCTTGCACCAGCCCATAAATCGAGCGTTGGAGCTTGCACACCTTGTCAGCATTCTTAGGATCGACAAAACCTTCCGGCTGCATCATATACAATTCTTCCTTAAGGAAACCATTAAGGAATGCCGTTTTGACCTCCATTTGCCATATCTCATAATCATAGAATGCGGCAATTGCTAACATGATTCGGACGGACTTCAGCTTCGCTACCGGTGAGAAAGTCTCATCGTAGTCAACCCCTTGAACTTTTCGATAACCCTTAGCGACAAGCCAAGCTTTATAGATGGTCACATTACCATCCGCGTCTGTCTTTTTCTTAAAGATCCATTTATTTTCTATGGCTCACCGCTCAATGGGCAACTCAGTCAAAGTTCATACTTCGTTTTCATACATGGATCCTATCTCGAATTTCATGGCTTCCAGGCATTTGTCGGAATCCGGGCCCGCCATCTCTTCTTCATAGTTCGAAGGTTCACCGTTGTCTAACAACATGATTTCCAAGACAGGGTTGCCGTACCACTCTGGTGCGGAACGTGTCCTTGTGGACCTACGAAGTTCAGTAGCAACTTGATCTGAAGTTTCATGATCATCATCATTAACTTCCTCTCTAGTCGGTGCAGGCACCTCAGGAACATTTTCTTGAGTTGCGCCATTTTCCGGTTCAAGAGGTAATACTTCATCAAGTTCTACTTTCCTCCCACTTACTTCTTTCGAGAGAAACTCCTTCTCTAGAAAGGATCCATTCTTGGCAACAAAGATCTTGCCTTCGGATCTGAGGTAGAAGGTATACCCAATAGTTTCTTTAGGGTATCCTATGAAGACGCATTTTTCCGACTTGGGTTTGAGCTTTTCAGGTTGAAGTTTCTTGACATAAGCATCGCATCCCCAAACTTTTAGAAACGACAGCTTAGGTTTCTTCCCAAACCATAATTGATACGGTGTCATCTCAACGGATTTCGACAGAGCCCTTTTTAAAGTGAATGCGGCAGTCTCTAAAGCATAGCCCCAAAATGATAGTGGTAAATCGGTAAGAGATATCATAGATCGCACCATATCTAATAGAGTGGGATTACAACGTTCAGACACACCATTACGCTGAGGTGTTCCAGGCGGCGTGAGTTGTGAAACTATTCCACTTTTTCTTAAGTGTGTGCCAAATTCGTGACTCAAGTATTCTCCTCCATGATCTGATCGCAAGAACTTGATTTTCCTCTCACGTTGATTCTCAACCTCACTCTGAAATTCCTTGAACTTTTCAAAGGTCTCGGACTTGTGTTTCATTAAGTAGACATACCCATATCTACTCAAGTCATCGGTGAGGGTGAGAACATAACGATAACCACCGCGAGCCTCAACACTCATTGGACCGCACACATCAGTATGTATGATTTCCAATAAATTGTTTGCTCGCTCCATTGTTCCTGAGAACGGAGTCTTGGTCATTTTACCCATGAGGCATGGTTCGCACGTGTCAAATGATTCGTAATCAAGAGACTCTAAAAGTCCATCTGCATGGAGGTTCTTCATGTGTTTGACACCTATGTGACCAAGGCGGCAGTGCCACAAGTATGTGGGACTATCATTATCAACCTTACATCTTTTGGTACTAACACTATGAATATGTGTAGCATTACGCTCGAGATTCAATAAGAATAAACCATTCACCATCGGAGCATGACCATAAAACATATCTCTCATATAAATAGAACAACCATTATTCTCGGATTTAAATGAGTAGCCATCTCGTATTAAACGAGATCCTGATACAATGTTCATGCTCAAACTTGGCACTAAATAACAATTATTGAGGTTCAAAACTAATCCCGTAGGTAAATGTAGAGGTAGCATGCCGACGGCGATCACATCGACCTTGGAACCATTCCCGATGCGCATCGTCACCTCGTCCTTCGCCAGTCTCCGCTTATTCCACAGCTCCTGCTTTGAGTTACAAATGTGAGCAACCGCACCGGTATCAAATACCCAGGAGCTACTACGAGTACTGGTAAGGTACACATCAATTACATGTATATCACATATACCTTTCCTGATGCCGGCCTTCTTGTCCGCTAAGTATTTGGGGCAGTTCCGCTTCCAGTAACCACTTCCCTTGCAATAAAAACACTCAGTCTCGGGCTTGGGTCCATTCTTTGGCTTCTTCCCGGCAGCTTGCATGCCGGGCGCGGCAACTCCCTTGCCGTCCTTCTTGAAGTTCTTCTTACCCTTGCCTTTCTTGAACTTAGTGGTTTTATTCACCATCAACACTTGATGTTCCTTTTTGAGTTCTACCTCTGCTGATTTCAGCATTGCAAATACTTTAGGAATGGTCTTTTCCATCCCCTGCATATTGAAGTTCATCACAAAGCTCTTGTAGCTCGGTGGAAGCGACCGAAGGATTCTGTCAATGACCGCGTCATCTGGGAGATTAACTCCCAGCTGAGTCAAGCGGGTATGTAACCCAGACATAGTGAGTATGTACTCACTGACAGAACTGTTTTCCTCCATCTTACAGCTGAAGAACTTGTCGGAGACTTGATATCTCTCGACCCGGGCATGAGCTTGAAAAACCATTTTCAGCTCTTCGAACATCTCATTTGCTCCGTGTCTCTCAAAACGCTTTTGGAGCCCCGGCTCTAAGCTGTATAGCATGCCACACTGAACGAGGGAGTAATCATAGGTACGTGTCTGCCAAGCGTTCATAACGTCTTGTTCTGCAGGGAGAACAGGTGCTTCACCTAGCGGTGCTTGTAGGACATAATCTTTCTTGGCAGCTATGAGGATGATCCTCAGGTTCCGGGACCAGTCCGTATAGTTGCTGCCATCGTCTTTCAGCTTGGTTTTCTCTAGGAACGCGTTGAAGTTGAGGACAACGTTGGCCATTTGATCTACAAGACATATTGTAAATATTTTAGACTAAGTTCATAATAATTAAGTTCATCTATTTAATGAACTCCCACTCAGATAGACATCCCTCCAGTCATCTAAGTATAACATGATCTGAGTTGACTAGGCCGTGTCCGATCATCACGTGAGACGGACTAGTCAACATCGGTGAACATCTTCATGTTGATTGTATCTTCTATACGACTCATGCTCGACCTTTCGGTCTTCTGTGTTCCGAGGCCATGTCTGTACATGCTAGGCTCGTCAAGTCAACCTAAGTGTTTTCATGTGTAAATCTGTCTTACACCCGTTGTATGTGAACGTTGGAATCTATCACACCCGATCATCACGTGGTGCTTCGAAACAACGAATTGTCGCAACGGCGCACAGTTAGGGGGAACACTTTCTTGAAATTATTATGAGGGATCATCTTATTTACTACCGTCGTTCTAAGTAAACAAGATGCAAAAACATGATAAACATCACATGCAATCAAATAATAATAGTGACATGATATGGCCAATATCACATAACTCCTTTGATCTCCATCTTGGGGCTCCATGATCATCTTGTCACCGGCATGACATCATGATCTCCATTATCGTGTCTCCATGAAGTTGCTCGCCAACTATTACTTCTACTACTATGGCTAACACGTTTAGCAATAAAGTAAAGTAATTTACATGGCATTTCTCAATGACATGCAGGTCATACAAAAAATAAAGACAACTCCTACGGCTCCTGCCAGTTGTCATACTCATCGACATGCAAGTCGTGATTCCTATTACAATAGCATGAACTGAAGGAAATATGCCCTAGAGGCAATAATAAAGTTATTATTTATTTCCTTATATCATGATAAATGTTTATTATTCATTCTGGAATTGTATTAACCGGAAACATAATACATGTGTGAATACATAGACAAACAGAGTGTCACTAGTATGCCTCTACTTGACTAGCTCGTTAATCAAAGATGGTTATGTTTCCTAACCATAAACAAGGAGTTGTTATTTGATTAACGGGATCACATCATTAAGTGAATGATCTGATTGACATGACCCATTCCATTAGCTTAGCACCCGATCGTTTAGTATGTTGTTATTGCTTTCTTCATGACTTATACATGTTCCTATAACTATGAGATTATGCAACTCCCGTTTATCAGAGGAACACTTTGGGTACTACCAAATGTCACAACGTAATTGGGTGATTATAAAGGAGTACTACAGGTGTCTCCAAAGGTACATGTTGGGTTGGCGTATTTCGAGATTAGGTTTTGTCACTCCAATTGTCGGAGAGGTATCTCTGGGCCCTCTCGGTAATGCACATCACTTAAGCCTTGCAAGAATTGCAACTAATGAGTTAGTTGCGGGATGATGTATTACAAAACGAGTAAAGAGACTTGCCGGTAACGAGATTGAACTAGGTATTGGATACCGACGATCGAATCTCGGGCAAGTAACATACCGATGACAAAGGGAACAACGTATGTTGTTATGTGGTCTGACCGATAAAGATCTTCATAGAATATGTAGGAGCCAATATGGGCATCCAGGTCCCGCTATTGGTTATTGACCGGAGACGTGTCTCGGTCATGTCTACATTGTTCTCGAACCGTAGGGTCCACATGCTTAACGTTACGATGACAGTTATTATGAGTTTATGCATTTTGATGTACCGAAGATTGTTCGGAGTCCCGGATGTGATCATGGACATGACGAGGAGCCTTGAAATGGTCGAGACATAAAGATTGATATATTGGAAGCCTATGTTTGGATATCGGAAGTGTTCCGGGTGAAATCGGGATTTTACCAGAGTACTGGGAGGTTACCGGAACCCCCCGGGAGCTATATGGGCCTTAGTCGGCTTTAGTGGAAAGGAGAAAGGGGCAGCCCAAGGTGGGCCGTGCACCTCCTCCCTCCCCTAGTCCTATTAGGAGAAGGAGAGGTGGCTGTCCCCCTCTCTCTCTCCCCCCCCCCCCTCGAGGAATCCTATTCCAACTAGGATTGGGGGGGAGAATCCTACTCCCAGAGGGAGTAGGACTCCCTTGGTGCGCCCTCCTTGGCCGGCCGCCCCCTCCCCCTTGGCTCCTTTATATACGGAGGCAGGGGCACCCTAGGACACACAAGTTGATCCTTGAGATCGTTCCTTAGCCGTGTGCGGTGCCCCCTGCCACCATATTCCACCTCGATCATATTGTAGCGGTGCTTAGGCGAAGCCCTGCGACGGTAGAACATCAAGATCGTCACCACGCCGTCGTGCTGACGGAACTCCTCCCCGACGCTTTGCTGGATCGGAGCCAGGGGATCGTCATCGAGTTGTATGTGTGCTAAGAACTCGGAGGTGCCGGAGTAACGGTGCTTGGATCAGTCGGATCGGGAAGACGTACGACTACTTCCTCTATGTTGCGTCAACGCTTCTGCAGTCGGTCTGCATGGGTACATAGACAACACTCTCCCCTCTCGTTGCTATGCATCACCATGATCTTGCGTGTGCCTAGGAATTTTTTTGAAATTACTGCGTTCCCCAACAGTGGCATCCGAGCCTAGGTTTTATGGTTTGATGTTATATGCACGAGTAGAACACAAGTGAGTTGTGGGCGATATAAGTCATACTGCCTACCAGCATGTCATACTTTGGTTCGGCGGTATTGTTGGACGAGACGACCCGGACCAACATTACGCGTACGCTTACGCGAGACCGGTTCTCCCGACGCGCTTTGCACATAGGTGGCTTGCGGGCGACTGTCTCTCCAACTTTAGTTGAACCGAGTGTGGCTACGCCCGGTCCTTGCGAAGGTTAAAATGGAGTCTATTTGACAAACTATCGTTGTGGTTTTGATGCGTAGGTGAGATTGGTTCTTGCTTAAGCCCGTAGCAGCCACGTAAAACTTGCAACAACAAAGTAGAGGACGTCTAACTTGTTTTTGCAGGGCATGTTGTGATATGATATGGTCAAGGCATGATGCTGAATTTTATTGTATGAGATGATCATGTTTTGTAACCGAGTTATCGGCAACTGGCAGGAACCATATGGTTGTCGCTTTATTGTATGCAATGCAATCGCGATGTAATGCTTTACTTTATTACTAAGCGGTAGTGATAGTCGTGGAAGCATAAGATTGGCGAGACGACAACGATGCTACGATGGAGATCAAGGTGTCGCGCCGGTGACGATGGTGATCATGATGGTGCTTCGGAGATGGAGATCACAGGCACAAGATGATGATGGCCATATCATATCACTTATATTGATTGCATGTGATATTTATCTTTTGTGCATCTTATCTTGCTTTGATTGACGGTAGCATTATGAGATGATCTCTCACTAATTATCAAGAAGTGTTCTCCCTGAGTATGCACCATTGCGAAAGTTCTTCGTGCTGAGACACCACGTGATGATCGGGTGTGATAGGTTCTACGTTCAAATACAACGGGTGCAAAACATTTGCACACGCGGAATACTAAGGTTATACTTGACGAGCCAAGCATATACAGATATGGCCTCGGAACACGGAGACCGAAAGGTCGAGCGTGAATCATATAGTAGATATGATCAACATAGTGATGTTCACCAATGAAACTACTCCATCTCATGTGATGATCGGACATGGTTTAGTTGATTTGGATCACGTGATCACTTAGAGGATTAGAGGGATGTCTATCTAAGTGGGAGTTCTTAAGTAATATGATTAAAATGAACTTAAATTTATCATGAACTTAGTCCTGGTAGTATTTTGCAAATTATGTTGTAGATCAATAGCTCGCGTTGTTGCTTCCCTGTGTTTATTTTGATATGTTCTTAGAGAAAATTGTGTTGAAAGATGTTAGTAGCAATGATGCGGATTGGATCCATAATCTGAGGTTTATCCTCATTGCTGCAGAGAAGAATTATGTCCTTGATGCACCGCTAGGTGACAGACCTATTGCAGGAGCAGATGCAGACGTTATGAACGTTTGGCTAGCTCAATATGATGACTACTTGATAGTTTAGTGCACCATGCTTAATGGCTTAGAATCGGGACTTCAAAGACGTTTTGAACGTCATGGAGCATATGAGATGTTCCAGGAGTTGAAGTTAATATTTCAAGCAAATACCTGAGTTGAGAGATATGAAGTCTCCAACAAGTTCTATAGCTAAAAGATGGAGGAGAATCGCTCAACTAGTGAGCATGTGCCCAGATTGTCTGAGTACTACAATCGCTTGAATCAAGTGGGAGTTAATCTTATAGATAAGATAGTGATTGACAGAATTCTCTAGTCACCATCACCAAGTTAGTAGAACTTCGTGATGAACTATAATATGCAAGGGATGACGAAAATAATTCCCGAGCTCTTCGTGATGCTGAAATCGACGAAGGTAGAAATCAAGAAAAACATCAAGTGTTGATGGTTAACAAGACCACTAGTTTCAAGAAAAGGGCAAAGGGAAGAAGGGGAACTTCAAGAAGAACGGCAAGCAAGTTACTCAAGTGAAGAAGCCCAAGTCTGGTCCTAAGCCTGAGACTAAGTGCTTCTACTGCAAAGGGACTGGTCACTAGAAGCGGAACTACCCCAAGTGATTGGCGGATAAGAAGGATGGCAAAGTGAACATAAGTATATTTGATATACATCTGATTGATGTGTACTTTACTAGTGTTTATAGCAACCCCTCAGTATTTGATACTAGTTCAGTTGCTAAGATTAGTAACTCGAAATGGGAGTTGCAGAATAAACAAAGACTAGTTAAGGGTGAAGTGACGATGTGTGTTGGAAGTGGTTCCAAGATTGATATGATCATCATCGCACACTCCCTATAATTTCGGGATTAGTGTTGAACCTAAATAAGTGTTATTTGGTGTTTGCGTTCAGCATGAATATGATTTGATCATGTTTATTGTAATACAGTTATTCATTTAAGTAAGAGAATAAATTGTTGTTCTGTTTACATGAATAAAACCTTATATGGTTACACACCCAATGAAAATAGTTCGTTGGATCTCGACCGTAATGATACACATAATCATAATATTGAAACCAAAAGATGCAAAGTTAATAATGATAGTGCAACTTATTTGTGGCACTGCCGTTTAGCTCATATTGGTGTAAAGCGCATGAAGAAACTCCATGCTGATAGGCTTTTGGAATCACTTGATTATGAATCAGTTGATGCTTGCGAACCATGCCTCATGGTCAAGATGACTAAGACTCCGTTCTTCGGAACAATGGAGCGAGCAACAGATTTGTTGGAAATCATACATACTGATGTATGTGGTCCGATGAATATTGAGGCTCGCGACATGTATCATTATTTTTTGATCTTCACAGATGATTTGAGCAGATATGAGTATATCTACTTGATGAAACATAAGTCTGAAACATTTGAAAAGTTCAAAGAATTTCAGAGTGAAGTGAAAAATCATCGTAACAAGAAAATAAAGTTTCTACGATCTGATCATAGAGAAGAGTATTTGAGTTACGAGTTTGGCTTTCAGTTAAAAACAATGTGAAATAGTTTCACTACTCACGCCACCTGGAACACCACAATGTAATGGTGTGTCCGAACGTCATAACCGTACTTTATTAGATATGGTGCGATCTATGATGTCTCTTACCGATCTACCACTATCGTTTTGGGGTTATGCATTAGAGACAACTGCATTCACGTTAAATAGGGCACCATCTAAATCCGTTGAGACGACACCGTATGAACTATGGTTTGGCAAGAAACCTAAGCTGTTGTTTCTTAAAGTTTGAGGTTGCAATGCTTATGTGAAAAAGTTTCAACCTGATAAGCTCAAACCCAAATCGGAGAAATGTGTCTTCATAGGATATCCAAAGGAAACTATTGGATACACCTTCTATGACAGATCCGAAGGCAAGACTTTTGTTGCTAAATTCGGAAACTTTCTAGCGAAGGAGTTTCTCTCGAAAGAAGTGAGAGGGAGGAAAGTAGAAAACTTGATAAGGTAATTGTACCTTCTCCCTTATTGGAAAGTAGTTCATCACAGAAATCTGTTCTTGTGACTACTACACCAATTAGTGAGGAAAATAATGATGATGATCATGTAACTTCAGATCAAGTTACTACCGAATCTCGTAGGTAAACCAGAGTAAGATCCGCACCAGAGTGGTATGGTAATCCTGTTCTGGAAGTCATGTTACTAGACCATGACGAACTTGCGAACTATGAGGAAGTGATGATGAGCCCAGATTCCGCGAAATGGTTTGAGGCCATGAAATCTGAGATAAGATCCATGTATGAGAACAAAGTATGGACTTTGATGGATTTGCCCGATGATCGGCAAGCCATAAAAATAAATGGATCTTCAAGAGGAAGACGGACACTGATAGTAGTGTTATTATCTACAAAGCTAGAATTCTTGCAAAAGGTTTTTCGACAAGTTCAAGGTGTTGACTACGATGAGAGATTCTCACTCGTATCTATGCTTAAGTCTGTCTGAATCATGTTAGCAATTGCCGCATTTTATGAAATCTGGCAAATGGATAAACAAAACTGAATTCCTTAATGGGTATTGAAGAAGAGTTGTATACGATGCAACTAAAAGGTTTTGTCAATCCGAAAGGTACTAACAAAATGTGCAAGCTCCAGCGATCCATCTGTGAACTGGTGCAAGCATCTCGGAGTTGGAATATACGCTTTGATGAGTTGATCAAAGCATATAGTTTTATACAGACTTGCGGTGAAGCCTGTATTTACAAGAAAGTGAGTGGGAGCACTACGACATTTCTGATAAGTATATGTGAATGACATATTGTTGATCGGAAATAATGTAGAATTATTCTGTAAAGCATAAAGGAGTGTTTGAAAGGAGTTTTTCAAAGAAAGACTTCGGTGAAGCTGCTTACATATTGAGCTTCAAGATCTATAGAGATAGATCAAGACGCTTGATAAGTTTTTCCAATGAGTACATACCTTGACAAGATTTTGAAGTAATTCAAAATGGAGCAGTCAAAGAAAGAGCTCTTGCCTGTATTACAAGGTGTGAAGTTGAGTAAGACTCAAAGCCCGACCACGGCAGAAGATAGAAAGAGAATGAAAGTCATTCCCTATGCCTTGGCCATATGTTCTATAAAGTATGTCATGCTGTGTACCAGATCTATTGTATACCCTGCACTGATTTGGCAAGGGAGTACAATAGTGATCTAGGAGTAGATCACTGGACAGCGGTCAGAATTATCCTTAGTGAAATAAGGATATGTTTCTCGATTATGGACGTGAAAAAAAAGGTTCGTCGTAAAAAGTTACGTCGATGCAAGTTTTGACACAGATCTGGAAGACTCTAAGTCTCGATCTAGATACATATTGAAAGTGGGAGCAATAAGCTAGAGTAGCTCCGTGCAGAGCATTGTTGACATAGAAATTCACAAAATACTTATGGATCTGAATGTAACAGACCCGTTGACTAAAATTATCTCACAAGCAAAACATGATCACACCTTAGTACTCTTTGGGTGTTAATCACATAGCGATGTGAACTAGATTACTGACTCTAGTAAACCCTTTGGGTGTTGATCACATACCGATGTTAACTATGGGTGTTAATCACATGGTGATGTGAACTGTTGCTGTTAAATCACATGGCGATGTGAACTAGATTATTGACTCTAGTGCAAGTGGGAGACTGAAGGAAAATATGCCCTAGAGGCAATAATAAAGTTATTATTTATTTCCTTATATCATGATAAATGTTTATTATTCATGCTAGAATTGTATTAACCGGAAACATAATACATGTGTGAATACATAGACAAACAGAGTGTCACTAGTATGCCTCTACTTGACTAGCTCGTTAATCAAAGATGGTTATGTTTCCTAACCATAAACAAGGAGTTGTTATTTGATTAACGGGATCACATCATTAAGTGAATGATCTGATTGACATGACCCATTCCATTAGCTTAGCACCCGATCGTTTAGTATGTTGCTATTGCTTTCTTCATGACTTATACATGTTCCTATAATTATGAGATTATGCAACTCCCATTTATCGGAGGAACACTTTGGGTACTACCAAACGTCACAACGTAACTGGGTGATTATAAAGGAGTACTACAGGTGTATCCAAAGGTACGTGTTGGGTTGGCGTATTTCGAGATTAGGTTTTGTCACTCCGATTGTCGGAGAGGTATCTCTGGGCCCTCTCGGTAATGCACATCACTTAAGCCTTGCAAGCATTGCAACTAATGAGTTAGTTGCGGGATGATGTATTACAAAACGAGTAAAGAGACTTGCCGGTAACGAGATTGAACTAGGTATTGGATACCGACGATCGAATCTCGGGCAAGTAACATACCGATGACAAAGGGAACAACGTATGTTGTTATGCGGTCTGACCGATAAAGATCTTCGTAGAATATGTAGGAGCCAATATGGGCATCTAGGTCCCGCTATTGGTTATTGACCGGAGATGTGTCTCGGTCATGTCTACATTGTTCTCGAACCGTAGAGTCCGCACGCTTAATGTTACGATGACAGTTATTATGTGTTTATGCATTTTGATGTACCGAAGATTGTTCGGAGTCCCAGATGTGATCATGGACATGACGAGGAGTCTCGAAATGGTCGAGACATAAAGATTGATATATTGGAATCCTATGTTTGGATATCGGAAGTGTTCCGGGTGAAATCGGGATTTTACCGGAGTACCGGGAGGTTACCGGAACCCCCCGGGAGCTATTTGGGCCTTAGTGTGCTTTACTGGAAAGGAGAAAGGGGCAGCCCAAGGTGGGCCGCGCGCCTCCCCCCTCCCCTAGTCCTATTAGGACAAGGAGAGGTGGCCGGCCCCCTCTCTCTCTTTCCCCCCCTCGAGGAATCCTATTCCAACTAGGATTGGGGGGGGGGGGGAATCCTACTCCCAGAGGGAGTAGGACTCCCTTGGCGCGCCCTCCTTGGCCGGACGCCCCCTTCCCCTTGGCTCCTTTATATACGGAGGCAGGGGGCACCCTAGGACACACAAGTTGATCCTTGAGATCGTTCCTTAGCCGTGTGCGGTGCCCCCTGCCACCATATTCCACCTCGATCATATTGTAGCGGTGCTTAGGCGAAGCCCTGCGACGGTAGAACATCAAGATCGTCACCACGCCGTCGTGCTGACGGAACTCCTCCCCGACGCTTTGCTTGATCGGAGCCCGGGGATCGTCATCGAGCTGTACGTGTGCTAAGAACTCGGAGGTGCCGGAGTAACGGTGCTTGGATCGGTCGGATCGGGAAGATGTACGACTACTTCCTCTATGTTGCGTCAACGCTTCCGCAGTCGGTCTGCGTGGGTACGTAGACAACACTCTCCCCTCTCGTTTCTATGCATCACCATGATCTTGCATGTGCATAGGAAAAGTTTTGAAATTACTGCGTTCCCCAACATGAACATCTCATACACCACATATATATCATTCATCATTCATCACAACTTTGGCCATATCACATCACAAAACACTTGCTGCAAAAACAAGTTAGACGTCCTCTAATTGTTGTTGCAAGTTTTACGTGGCTGCAATAGGGTTCTAGCAAGAACGTTTTCTTACCTACGTGAAAGCCACAACGTGATTTGTCAACTTCTATTTACCCTTCATAAGGACCCTTTTCATCGTATCCGCTCTAACTAAAGTGGGAGAGACAAACACCCGCCAGCCACCTTATGCAACTAGTGCATGTCAGTCGGTGGAACCGGTCTCATGTAAGCGTACATGTAAGGTTGGTCCAGGCCGCTTCATCCCACAATACTGCTGAAGCAAAATAAGACTAGTAGCGGCAAGAAAGTTGACAACATCTACGCCCACAAAAAATTGTGTTCTACTCGTGCAAAGAGAACTACGCATAGACCTAGCTCATGATGCCACTGTTGGGGAATGTTGCAGAAAACAAAAATTTTATTACGGTTTCACCAAGATCCATCTATGAGTTCATCTAGCAACGAGTGATCGGATTGCATCTACATACCTTTGTAGATCACGCGCAGAAGCGTTCAAAGAACGGGGATGAAGAAGTCGTACTCGACGTGATCCAAATCACCGGAGATCCTAGCGCCGAACGGACGGCACCTCCGTGTTCAACACACGTACAGTCAGCGTGACGTCTCCTCCTTCTTGATCCAGCAAGGGGGGAGGAGAGGTTGATGAAGATCCAGCAGCACGACGGCGTGGTGGTGGATGCAGCAGTCACCGCAGCAGGGCTTCGCCGTTCTTCTGCGAGAGGGAGAGGTGTAGCAGGGGAGAGGGAGGCGCCAAGAGTCAAGGGTGCGGCTGCCCCTCCCTCCCACCCCCCTTTTATATAGGCTCCCCAAGGGGGGCGCCGGCCCTAGGAGATGGGATCTCCTAGGGGGGCGGCCAAGGGTGGAGTGGCCCCCAAGGCAAGTGGGGTGCCCCCCCCCACCCTAGGGTTTCCAACCCTAGGCGCAGGGGGTGGGCCAAGGGGGGCGCACCAGCCCACTATGGGCTGGTTCCCCTCCCCACTTCAGCCCATGGGGCCTTCTGGGATGGGTGGTCCCACCCGGTGGACCCCCGGGACCCATCCGGTGGTCCCGGTACAATACCGGTGACCCCCGAAACTCTCCCGATGGCCGGAACTGCACTTCCTATATATAATTCTTCACCTCCGGACCATTCTGGAACTCCTCGTGACGTCCGGGATCTCATCCGGGACTCCAAACAACTTTCAGGTTACTGCATATTCATATCTCTACAACCCTAGCGTCACCGAACCTTAAGTGTGTAGACCCTACGGGTTCGGGAGACATGTAGACATGACCGAGATGGATCTCTGGTCAATAACCAACAGCGGGATCTGGATACCCATGTTGGCTCCCACATGCTCCTTGATGATCTCATCGGATGAACCACGATGTCGAGGATTCAAGCAACCTCGTATACAATTCCCTTTGTCAATCAGTACGTTACTTGCCCGAGATTCGATCATCGGTATCCCAATACCTTGTTCAATCTCGTTACCGGCAAGTCACTTTACTCGTAACGTAATGCATGATCCCGTGACCAGACACTTGGTCACTTTGAGCTCATTATGATGATGCATTACCGAGTGGGTCCAGAGATACCTCTCCATCATACGGAGTGACAAATCCCAGTCTTGATCCGTGTCAACCCAACAGACACTTTCGGGGATACCCGTAGTATACCTTTATAGTCACCCAGTTACGTTGTGACGTTTGGTACACCCAAAGCACTCCTACGGTATCCAGGAGTTACACGATCTCATGGTCTAAGGAAAAGATACTTGACATTGGAAAAACTCTAGCAAACGAACTATACGATCTTGTGCTATGTTTAGGATTGGGTCTTCTCCATCACATCATTCTCCTAATGATGTGATCTTGTTATCAATGACATCCAATGTCCATAGTCAGGAAACCATGACTATCTATTGATCAACGAGCTAGTCAACTAGAGGCTTACTAGGGACATGTTGGTGTCTATGTATTCACACATGTATTACGATTTCCGGATAACACAATTATAGCATGAATAAAAGACAATTATCATGAACAAGGAGATATATTAATAATCCTTTTATTATTGCCTCTAGGGCATATTTCCAACACACACATGGTCGTACTGGTGGTCATACTGGCTGCAGACAGGCCTGAAAATTGCTTTTTCGAGTGGGATTCTTCATCGATTTGTCCCCATTTGTTCCTACGTGATCCTTGGTTAATAAGGAGTGGTTTGGGAGAGGATTAGGTTCACCTAGAGCCCTCGAATGAAGGTGGATGAATCACATCTACCAAGGAGAACCAAAGAAGCCCTTATATATACTTCTCCAACCCTAGCCGCCGTCATCCATCACTCACAGAACTATCTCCATCTCCATTGCTTCTCAAAGAGGACCTCCATTGAGCCAATAATAGCCAAGACAAGAGGAGGAAGAGGACTGTAACATCCCAAAATTCTAAATTTTCGAATGTTATAATAATTAAAATATATGATTGTTTGATTGATTGATTCGGTAAAATTGATTGGAATTTTAAAACTTTTGAAGCTTTGGATGAGAGGGAATAAAAGGACTTTCCAAAAAAATGTTTCTGTTTGAAAATATTTGAATTTCGAAATATTTCACACTTCATGCCACTCAATGATCCTCATGATTTCTTCAATGAAAGAGGGTGGGAAGTAAAGAAATATTTCATTTGAATTTGTCATTTAAATTTTGTTTTTAACTCAAAGAGGCATTTGAATTTTATTTAGAAAAAAACTTTTCTGACAAAGAACACTTAAAACAAAAGTGTTAAGAGGGAGTAACATGACACCCCCAAATGTTGGAATATTTTTTTCATAGAGTTTTGAAAGTCATTTGGATTTTGTTTGAATTAAAAAAATGATTTTTCAAAAAGTATTTTATTTTCCCCTGGAAAATATCCCATTAAATTGGGCTTAATTTTCTGATCATTTTGATATATAATACTCCTATATTTTATTTTGTTTAAATGATTTTTATTTGCGGAATCTTTTTAAAAAGGAAAGGTATTTTTTTGTTTTAGGCCAAATCCGGCCCGATCGCGCCAGATCATCTCCTTCCTCACGAATGGGATTTCGTTCCCGAGCACAGCCGCGTCGGCCATCGCTGGAGATCACGGGATTCGCGAAATCCCTTGCCCCCTCCTCCAAACCGACCTCCCTCCGTATAAAAAGGCCACCTCCCGCACCAATTCCCGCCCCTAGAGCCGCCTCTCCTCGCCCCACACTACCGCGCCACCTCGCCGGAGTTCGCCGGACCACCGCCGCCATTGCCGCCCCGCCCCACCACCTCTGGCCATCCCCGCCACCCACGGACCCCACCACTCGCTCCGCCCCGCTCTGCCGCCCCCGACCGTCCCTTCCCCGACGTCGGAGGGCCACCAGAGGACGTCGCCGGAGCTCCACCAGAACCCCATCACCGGAACTGCTACAGTTAATCCCGACCTACTGTTCATTTTTTTCGTTCTGTTTTTAAAACAGAATAGTTTCAATCTTGTAAAATCTATAGTTAATTATCTAGGAGGTATTTTTGAGTGATTCCAACTGCCTTGGATCACAAATTTTATGAAGTTTCTGTTAGTTCAATTTTATTTCACATTTGAGCAGTTTAAATTTGTGTTTGTATGAATTTGCTCAAATCACTAGATTTGAGATATATTGAGTTAGGAATATTATTTTTGACCGATTCTTTTTGCTCCTGGTCTCTAGGACCTTTGTTTATCCAGTAGTATTTATTATTTTATTTCTAGGTTAATTTAAATTAGGTTTTTAGCAAAACAGTACTATTTTACTTATAGTTTTGTTTAGCCATTTCTTTATTGTTTTTATTAGTTTTAAATTATTTCTTTTTGTCACTTTTGACAAAATTAGTTGTGTTTCTGTTAGATAACAGGAGAAAAATTTATTTTTATTTTAAAATTTATTTTTCCTTAGCTTTGTATGAAAACTTCTATAGGTCATAGTTAGAGTTTTATAAAAGCTTTTTATTTGTTTCTTTTTGCAAATAAAATTTTATGAAAAATACTTCCTGTTAACTTAGTTGTTTTACTTTTTATTTTCTGTTAAATTATTAGTTTAGTGTTTTAATTGCTATTATGTTTTTTTACTTAGGGCAAAACTATGTTAGATGCTTGTAGCAAAGTCATAGATTTTCGTTGGTAGTTTTTCTTTCTAGTTTTATTTGAAGCTTCTTTGGAATTTGTTTGAGTTTTATTATTGAGTTTCTTTGTTGTTTTGATTGTTATTTTGAGTGGTAGAATGATTGCTTATGTGAATGCCATGTTTATTATTATAGATTTCATCGGAGAGTTACATATAGTCTTATCAACTTTCTGAGAGCGTTATTATTCTTCATCAACTTACCAGGCAAGTTCACTTTGACCATGTTTTTCATACCTATGTTTTATTTGCATGTAGTAGCACCCTTTCAATAAACCCTCCAATAGTGATATTGATTTCTTGTAGTTGAGTAGAATGCATGAGGTAGGAACCCATCTCCCTGTTATCAAGCCCGGGATGTTATATAGCTTTAATGCTACGCTATAGTAGACGGGGTTTGGTATGAGTGCATGAGAGTGGTGTGAAGAAGGAGGACTCTACATCAATGGCGACAACTTCATGATGGCACCGGCAAGGACTGCATCTTCAGGACTCCTCAAAATTTTGAGACAAGAGACAAGAATTCAATACACACTACTGGGTGAAGGACGGTTGACGGGCACCCTGAAGAAACCAGTGGTTGGCCGGGATGCATGGAGAAGCGCCATGACATCTTGCGGAAAGCTTCACCCAGACTCAAAGAGACGAAAGAATACTTCATGCCCGGAAGCTTACCTGTGCAACTGCAAGTCACTATGGGTTGTGGCTTGGTTGACCTTAGTTGTGACTCTGGCTGGGACGGTGCTAGTAGATGTAGAACTATGGTAGGATTGGATGAGCACCGGACAGTGGTCAGAGGAACTCTTCGGACGACCATGATTCGATCATCTTGTTCTCAAACACCCTGAAGTGCGAGAATGTAAAGAGAGGGATCGAATCTTGCAGGTAAAGTGTACAAGCCTCTGTAGAGGGTTAAAAACCTAATCAATTAGTCGTGTCCCCGGTTACGGACAATTTGAGCCTCTTGACTTGGATCTATCTCGGACCTCTCAACACCGGACTGATAACTTAATTGTGGGCAACTTATGATGATTTGGGCAATGAGACATCGGTTGGCGGAACCATGTCATGATAGAAAACTCCATACAGACTCCGATTAATTCCTTTGATGTAGGGAAAATAAAACCAGCTTTTATGCAAACAAAACTCAGATACAGAGCCACAAAGCCATATTGCATATAGTATAGTTTATCATTTGTTTTCTCTTGTTGTGATATTGCCGGTCCATTCAATATACTGACCTACACGGCTGCAACGTATCATGTTGTAGATATTTCTTCGACGAGCAAGAGTTACGATACAGGGTTACAGTCTACACTCAACTTGCCGATGGCGTTGATGGGACTCCACACCCGATTGTTTGTTTCCGCTGAGACTTATGAGGTATATATCAGTTTTATGTTATTTATACACGTGATTGCACTTTGATATATACATTGATGTACTGTGTGTGCCAGCATACCGATCCAGGGATGGCACAGATACACAGAGGCTTGACCGTCTGAGGTCGGGTCGCTACAGATATGGTATCAAAGCACATGTTGACTGTAGGACGTGACCCTAGAAATCGGAAAGCCCCAGGACAGGAAATCTCTAAAATCTTATTTTCAAAAAAACATCCCTTACTTCTTATCTTTTCTGATTTTATAAAATATCCTCTCTTACCTCAAATAGTTAGAATATACCCCTTTCCCTTTTGACCACATGGAGGATCAACTGAAACCGCTCCAAGAAGGACAAGATATCGGACAACCGATGACCATTTCAGAGTAAACAGGATTTGACCGTGCATTAGAAGAGTTGAAGCTACACCAGTTGAAGACTCTGACGACTTGAAGAATAATAAGAATTATTTGACCGTTAGAGGACCAAACCCCTGTTATACACTTACGTTAGATGCGACGATTTGTGAGCTATGATTTGTTTGATGTTTTCCGACAGCCACAAAATAAAACTCGTTTCTTCAAAACTATTATTTGTATTGTGTGTATCCCTCCCCACCTCTCTCTTATATCACCCTAAAACCCTTGGACCCACTAGATGATGAATGAAGTTGGACTGGTATTCTCTGGACCGAAAACCCAGCCGGAGGCAGAGCTATGGATTCAGAACATGGAGAATCACTTCGGGAGCAATTTGGTTTCAAGGAAGAATGAAGTATCGTATGCTCTTCAGTACTTTGAAGGAAGTGTTGCAACATGGTGGCAGATGCATCAAGCTATACAGGGATGGAATGGAGCAAGGACTTGGGAAGAATTCAAGAGGACTCTAACAAGATCCCGTCTTATCCAGAAGCACCATGATACCCCAAGAAATAAACCTTGTGCCTGCAAGATTTTCGAAGAAATAGGACACACCCAGGATGAACACAAGGATGGATGCCCTCATTGTGAGGAGAAACACCCGGCTAAGGAATGCCCAACTAGTCAGGTGACTTGTTTCTTGTGTGAAGGAACCACCCACTACCCAGCTTAGTGTCACATTTACCCCACGGTGCAACCAACTATTCAGAAGCAGGAAGAATGAATGAAAGAAGCCCACCAAGAAGTTATGAAAGAACCTGTGATTAAAGAAAGTGTTGAAGACCCTGATGGAGAAAGCCTCAACAGATTTTACTCCATTGCCTGTTATTCATGTGGAGAAGAAGGACATTTTTCATAGTATTGCACCAAGGAAAGAAAAGAGTATCTGGGATACTTCCCGACAGAAGCAGTGGAGTTTGATCCACGTGGAATAGAACGTTTGATCAGAACAAAGAAAACCAGGAAGAGAAAACAAAGACACCCTCAGAACAACCCAATTTCTGCAAAGAGGGACAAGAGTCATATTACCTGTTTTGAATGTAAGGACGTCGGGCATTATGCCAACGATTGTCTCGAAAGGAACCAAGGAACTCCAGGAGCAAGCACCATCACCAAGAAGCCTAGAGACATGCCGGAAGTTATTTGTTTTCGTTGCAAGGAAGCAAGACATTTTGCTAGGGATTGTTCAAATCATGAGAAAGATGGAGCTGAGTAGTGGAGATGTTGATATCAGTAATAAGGGTAGTATGGAAAACACTTTTTCATGAGAATGCGGGGTTGAGTTATGTAATAGATTACTCAGAAATTATAATAATTCATGACTCAATAAAGTTGATATGTCATATTCTGAAAGGCTTTAAGGAGTTGTTATGTTTTATCTTGGAAATTGATATTCTGGGTGAACATGGAAGAAAATGAGTTGTGATGCATAAACTGGATGTTGGAAATTGAGTTTGAAGTTTTGTTTGGATGATATGAATGTGTACCCAGGGAGATATGTACCTTATTCTCAGCACCAGTTCTATTTTACAACTGCAGATGACGACCCTTTATGAGTCTTTCCTTAAGGGCCCGGAGACGATCATGACCCTGACAAGTGATCATGATTACCTGAAGATCCTGAAAGACATGATGAAGCATATTCACCTTGAAGGAGATGCAGTCTACAAAGGCCACCCCTTCATGCAAAAGGGAGTGGAACTTTGGTATGTGGAGGTACACCTCCACTGTATGAAAGGAGTTTGCCCAAAGATGATGGGGCAGTACTATTTCATCTCACGTGTACCACAAGAAACTTTCTTCGATGCTGTTTGTGAAGCAGCCATGGAAGCCATACGCCAGATTGGAGAAATACTTGAGGCAAGACTCCATTATACTCAGGAATACCTAAGAGAAGTGCATGCAGAGATGATGGAGATGAAGCTCAAGGCCACCATGATGGAACAGAAGATTGGAGATTTCAAGGAGCATGTCGCACAATTCTAGTGGGACTGAAGGATCCTCAAGGAGGAAAAATGAATAAAGTGGGAAGTAATGCTTGACCATACCAAACCATGTGGATGGCGGCATTTGTAATGAAGTACCTTTTTGGAATTTGGATTTACGAAAAATGGTTAAGGATGTAATAAAAGATTTGATATGAAAATAATATGATTTATGAATGAACTAGTGCATTTCATTTTAAGTGTGGTAGTACTTCATAAAGCCACAGGATCAATGAAGAAAGAAAGGTGTTGTTCATGACGGTCCATAGAAAGGAGCCAGACGAAATAAGTTGGAGTTTGATTATGATGGTTAACCCAAGAGTATGACAAAATGAAGTACTATTGGATTTAAAGGAGGTGTAATGTTGGAATATGGAACAACTGTAACTCCACAGATGAGTTAACACTATGAAAGTGCTGAAGTGGACCCATAACCCACAGGCCCAGGATTTGACCAAGGCACAAGCACAATCTTGTTGAAGGAAGAATTCTGGAAGAATCTGTGATTTGATCAGCAGACGTTACATAGGATGTTACGTAAACCCCGATATTGTGAAGAACGATAGATGTTTTGTTCAGCTTAAACAATCAATGGATTTACCCGAACCCAGTTCGAGGACAAGAGAAATTTCTGCAAAGCTTGTGAGGATGCCCGAGTGTTAGAAATACGAGATTCTCTAAACCTTATACAGGGTAATGATCTGGGTGCGGAATGGATTGATCACCATACTGACTTACTCTTATCATTCACTCTTGATATTTGGAATGGTAAATCTGAGAGACTTACCCATAGTAAAGCCTTAGAATGGTATGATGATAAACCCATGTACATGGCAGCTGTTGCCAATCATAGATTATACGGTGAGAATGAAGCCAAGGCCCTTTTTCTGCAGAAACCACTAATGGTAGACCACCATGAGTATTTCGATAGTTGTCTAGAATGGACGCAGACCTATCAGCTAAGAAGATCCAGTCTCGGACGAACCTCATCTTTGACCAAGCGATCCAATATTTTGAGGAAAACGCTATGCCTATGACAGAAGAGCATTAATGAAGGAGCTATTGTAAGATATGTGAAGAGACAGATATCGTCGGCACTCCAGAGGAAGTACCTGAGTTTATTGGAACCCTAACCTTGCTTTTAAGTGTGGTAGCACCCCTGACCTTTCCGACCAAAATATTTGCTAGAAGACCCCCAGCCCCTAACCTTTTCTTGCTAGCCTCTTCGAATATCGAGGACGAGATTCATTTTAAGTGTGGTAGTTTGTAACATCCCAAAATTCTAAATTTTGGAATGTTATAACAAATAAAATATATGATTGTTTGAGTAAAATTGATTGGAATTTTAAAACTTTTGAAGCTTTGAATAAGGGAATAAAAGGACTTTCCAAAAAAATGTTTCTGTTTGAAAATATTTGAATTTGGAAATATTTCAAACTTCATGACACTCAATGATCCTCATGATTTCTTCAATGAAAGAGGGTGGGAAGTAAAGAAATATTTCATTTGAATTTTTCATTTAAATTTTGGTTTTAACTCAAAGTGGCATTTGAATTTTATTTACAAAAAATAATTCTGACAAAGAACACTTAAAACAAAAGTGTTGAGAGGGAGTAACATGACACCCCCAAATGTTGGAATATTTTTTTCATAGAGTTTTGAAAGTCATTTGGATTTTTGTTTGAATTAAAAAAATGATTTTTCAAAAAGTATTTTATTTGCCCCTGGAAAATATCCCATTAAATTGGGCTTAATTTTCTGATCGTTTTGATATATAACACTCCTATATTTTATTTGTTTAACGAAATATGTATTTGGCAACCCTGTGCCAGATTGCAAAATCGCCACACTTGCAGGATGTCGTCCATTTGGAATCCAACGGACGCAAGACATTCCAGCTATTCAGTTCGTTTCTTCTGTCGCTGGGTGGTGGGCCAAGCCCGATACGATACGCTCGAACCGTCTCGCCCGATACGCTCGAACCGTCTCGCCCGATGCGCACTACTCTGTCTCCCCGCTCCCGCTCTCTCTGTCTCCCCGCTCCCGCTCTCTCTGTCTCCGTCCACGGCGAGCGGCGGCGCGCCTTCTCCGGCCGATTCTCGGCGCTGGTTTTCCGTTCCACCGGTGAGTATGTACTCAATCTCCCTCACATCCGCCCCCAGTAGTTCGTGCGCCTCAAATCGACTGGTAACCGCGCGCCCGCTTCTCTGTCGCTCCGCCCCCGATCTCTCTTCGTCGACGGCGAGCGGCGGCGCCTTCTCCGAACGATTCGCGGTGTTAGTATTTTGTTCCACCGGCGAGTATCGACTCAATCACCCTCACATCCGCCCCCATTAGTTTTTGCTCTGTTTCTCGACGCCATCAGTGGCGGGATGTTCGTCGGGATGTTCACATGTTAGAACAGACTAGAAATGCGCCCAATGCGTTCAATTCATGGTGCAGATGCTATTATTTAGCCCCTGTTTCGCATGCACATCGTTCCAGTGATTAATTTACCATTTTCGATTTTCGTGGCTAGTTGCTGTAAATTTTGAACTGATCCCCTGTTACATTGTTCGATTCTTATTTCTAGGGTTTTCTCTATATGCAAAACCATTATGTATACATTCATGATTCGCCATCAATGATGTATCCATTCATGATTCTGATTTCTAGGGTTTTCTGTAATTGCTACATGGCTCGATTTCCCTGATTTTTGTTAGCACTATCAGTGGTGTCTCGTTTCATGATGCATTTTGTGTTTCTAGTCTAGGAGAGCGATATTTTGGCAACTTATGGATGTGCCACCATTTAGTTTAACCGAACTTTAATTGTGAATAGGATTACCATCACTGGTGTGACCAATTTATCAGGAGTCTACTGTAAAATTTATCATGTCACTGATTTTTTAATACTTAGTTCTGTGATGTCCATTATATGTGTTTACGTGTAAGTTGTTGCCATCCCTAATTTGCATAAGTTATCTTGCCCGATACATACATTTTTATCGGTGTATCATAAGCAAACAAAAATTGAGATATTCAATATTTAGTAGAAGAACACATGTTCTTTTTTTGTTTTTCGTCTTTCTCTGTTGTGGATGAGTTATCTTGTTGTATGCTCACAAGTTACCAATGTATCATAAGAATATGTGTGTGACTGTTATTTCAACAGCCTGCATTCTTTATGGTCACTTTTTTCTCTTTGGTATTCTTGTGTGTCAGGTCACAATGCCAAGGAAGCGCAAATTAGATGATGACTTTGAGGAGGCGTACCCCTTAAAGAAGCAGAAGCCTCCCGCAGATCGGAACAGGGCTTCTCCTAGTGCTCTTGTGACTGCCTGTAAGGATATGTCTGATGAGAGGATGTCCGCGATTGATGACATGGATTTCACTAGTTTGCGGAATATCAAGTGTGATAATCTGTTCAATCGGCTTTCTCAATAGCTTGCTGGTCTATACGACCCTGATTCTCGTGAGGTTGTTGTACCTGGTCGCGGGAGGTTACCGGTCAGTGAAGAGTCTGTGCATCGTATAATGGGTGTGCCACGAGGTGATATTGCGGTGGATTTCAAGGTTCCTACAGATGCACAGCTTGAACTTGCGGGAGATCTTTTTGGTGATCTTGGACATGCTCCTAAAACTGTAGATGTATTAAACCTTATCTTGAGCACTAACCAGCATGATGACAATTTCAAGCGCTTGTGGCTTGTGCTTGCTGCCAGCACTGTGATGGCACCGACGACTTCCAACAAGATCAGCACCAGATGGTATCCTGTGTTGGTAAGCACATCTGGCTATCTTTCTAGTCCATACTATTTATCTCTTTATTTTTTGTATTTTTACCTGGTAACTTCTTTTGCTTCTCAGTCTGATGATTTATGCACATATGCACTTGATAACTCTCCCAGCTTTTTGTAGTGTGGTAATTTCTGTCCCTTTGTTTTTTTTATGATCTGAAGTGTGGTAATTATGTAGTAGTTCACCTGATAACCTTTTTCTGACAGTGTTGTAATTATACAGCAATGCAGCTGATATCTTTTTATGAAAGTGTGAAAATCATATAGCAATGCACCTGATAACTTTTTCATGAAAGTGTGGTACTCATATAGTAATGCACCTGATAACTTATTTATGCCTTGCAATGAGGTTCTTCTCAATAATGTGGTATTTGTGTGCTTATGTACTTGGTGATATAATGTTTTAATAGTGTTGTAAGTGTCTACTTATGTCCCCTGCTAACTTGTGTGCATACATTCCTCTATTGTTTCATGTGTTTTCTTTTTTTTTCACAGCAAAATATTGGCAATGTAAAAAACCTCAACTGGTGCAAATTTATTGCGGATCAGCTTCACAAAGCTCTTTCAAAAGGAAAGCCTACGACAGGCTGCCTCCTATTCTACAATGTTAGTCCCCTTATTCTTGTTTTTTGTTCCCATGATTTTTGGATTGTATATCTTTTTCCGCCAAACAGGTAGATTTGTAATGACCTTTTCTGTTTTTCCAGCTTCTGTATATAGATGCTATTGACTTAACTGGCCTTGGTATCATCTTGCCTAATGGTCCTTTTGCAATTAATGTGTGGACGAATGAGTTGGCATCGAAAGTTCTTCGGATGGATGTCCAGAAGGACAAGCTTTCTTATGGGAAATTACCGGTAATTTCCCATTTATCATTTTTCTTACCTTCTATGTATTGCCATCAGTTTTATAACGATTTTTACTTGTTTTATCATATTTATTTCAGCTTAAGCCCCAATATGGCCAAGACTATTGCTTATTTGGTGGCTTGCAAGGTCTAGATAAATTCATGCGTGTTCATGCACCCCAAAACTGTTCTGAACAGGTTATTTACCCTTTTTTGTGTGTTTGATTATTTTTCTTTTTCCATTTCCTGGTAAAAACTGTTATAAATACCTGGTAACTTTTACTGTTTTTAGGATGATAACTAGTTTGGATTCTCACTTTGGATTAACTTTGTTTCGAACTTATTTTTGTGTGGTATTTTTAGTAATTGTTTGTATGGTAATCAATGTTTCTCACAACCCTATTTATTTTGTTTTTTCATTCTTGTTTTTTCTATCAGAAACTTGCTAAAGCTTCTGCTATTGTGGGCCGCTTTTCGTCTGGCATGGTTGGCCTCATCGGTGGTCTTGTTAATGAGTTCATGTCCTTGGATTGTGAAGACAGCTCATGGATGTCCCGTGTGTAGAGAGCCAACTCAAGGGTTTATCTTCTGCCGCCGGGAATACTGCTGGGAAGACTGCGAGCACCCGTATTGCATCTCATTCACGTGAAGTAAATGATTCCGGCAAGCAAACTGTTGAAGGTTCAGATTCTGATCATGAGGTTGATGATGGTGGCGGTGATGGTCACTCTGATGAAGATCTAGATTTTCACGTTCATTACCATCATTCTTCAGGTGGACCGAACACCCATGAGGCTTCAGGTAGTGGGGGTAGTGCTGGACCGAGTGCCCATGTTGCTTCAGGTAGTGGCACAGCGAATCCAGATGTGGATGCAACTATGTTCGCAACTGCCACAGTGTCTGTAAGGTCAGCTGGAATTGATGGAACTACTACTGCAGGAACTGATCAACCTCTCGAGTCTCAGATTATGCTCACTTCACGTTCTGGTGATGTATCTAGTGATGGATTGCATAACCAGCCACATATGACGGATACTCAAAACGAGGCTGCTGTTGATGCTTCCGTGAAGAGGTGCGGTTCTTCTCTTGTCCGTAACTTGGGTAAGCAATATGTCAGGCGTCGCAAGAAATTACGCCTCCCTTCTCCGCCGATGGCCACTGGTACAACTGTTTCTGACCAGCCGTCGTTGGATGATACACATTGTTCTATCAAGGCAATCGTCATCAAAGAGCTTGCCATTGTATGCCCTGATAAGGGCACTAACTCAGTAATTGCCTATCCTACGCGGAAGAAGCAACATCCTAAAAAGTGAGTTTCTTATCATCTGGTAGTTGAGTTCTTTTTATTTCATTTTTTATATTGCATTTTTGTTCATATTTAGTTGTTGTTACTCTTTTGTGTTATAACTTCTGCCAGCACCTACCTTCTGAAAATTAGAAGTAACTATGTGTGTAAATTGTTTATTCCTTAATAAGCATGTGTTCTTGTCTAAAATGAATAGTAATAATATCACGGTGATAACTTTAGTTCTTTATCTGAACAGTATGTAGTTTTAACCCTGTTTTGCATGATAATTGTAGTGATTATACGCTGGTAAGCATTTGTTATTTGTCTATGGTAACAATTTTCTCACGTGCAATATATCCTTTTCAAATAATAAATTTTCAGGGGTTCCAATGCTCCACTTATTAGTGTTGCCGACCTTCAGCAATCGCGGTCTACCAGTGTGGGTGTCACGTCTGAGGTTGTACCTAGTAATCTTACCCTATCTCCGGCAGATGTTGACTCGTCTGACACGTCACGCAGGTAATTATGAATGCTATTTTTTCTCACTATATGAAATCTAAATTATTTTTTCTATTTTTTATTTTTCTTTGGTAAATTAGGTGAATGTACACCGATAATTTAACTTTTTTTACGCGTGGCATTGTAAACTGTATGCAAAGTGCTGTTAGTTTTTACAGTCAAATCTGTTATAAGTTTACTTTTATTTTTAGCATGATAAATTTGTTTGGTAACTTTTACAGACAATGTGAATACAATATGGTAACTAAAGTTTTATTAGCTGGTAACTAATGTCAATATAAGCTGGTAACTAATGTTATTTTTGCTGTTGTACAATACAAATATAACCTGATAACTAATGTCAATATAAGCTGTTAACTGATGTCAATATAAGCTGGTAACTAATGTCAATTTAAGCTGGTAACTAATGTTATTTTTGTTGTTGTACAATACAAATATAACCTGGTAACTAATGTCAATATAAGCTGTTAACTAATGTTTTTTTAAGCTGGTAATGTTTTCTTTTCTTGTGTGTAGTCAGAAGACCAAGGTTACTGTGAGAAAGGTTTCAAAGTCTTCTAAAGTTGCAGCTGCAACTATATCTTCTCCTCGTGTTGCTTCCAAGGATGCGAAAGATGATTTCAAAGACTCGCCCGTGGTCAGTTCTCCTCGTGTTGGAGCTGTGGATGAGCTCGCGGAAGTAGCCATTATTACTCAAGTGGTAGAAGAGATTGCCAATGTTGTTATTGGCACTGAAGCTGAAACTTCTGCTGATCAACCTCAAGTAATTGCTCATCCAGTGAGCGCTGCCGTAGCTGAAACTTCTGCTGATCAAGATCAAGGAATTGCTCCTCCAATGAGCGTTGGCGTAGCTGAAGATGTCCAAGCTCTTGTTAAAATACCTTGTGTTGTTCAAGCTCTAGTTGAATCTGCCCAATCCAATGTGGCAGAACCAGTTGAAACTGAAGATGCATTGTTTGTTGAAGCTCAAGTTGGGGATGACCGAGTCGCTGCCGCCCAAGAAATCAGCATTAATGAAGATGTAGAAGATGTTGTTGCTGAGAGGCCCTACTGGGATTTCACCCCACCATCTTGCTCTCTTGGCATAGATTTTGGCCCCACACCGCCCGGACCAGATATTAATATGACAGTCGTAGTCCCAGCTGCAGTACCAACACCGCCCCCGGCTGTTGTTTCGACAACTCATGTACCAGTAGTTGACCCAACCGTTAACAATGCTCCCCAAGACCGAGCAGCAGCATCCCCAATTGATGAGATGGCGGCAAATGCAGGAGATAATCCTGTTGACTCCAAGCTGGTTTCATGCTCTGAGCCTGTCGACCTTGGTAAGTGAAGGCATATACGTGTCTTCGCTTTATCACAAAAGATTGATGGGATGGATGTCTGCTTTTCGAAGACCCTGTTTATGCTTTTAGTTTGATCCTTGTGTGTATATTTATGCTGTTTTTATCCTTTTTATGGACAACCCCCCCCC
>NC_041380.1:535840201-535888188 GCF_002162155.2 Triticum dicoccoides | reverse complement strand
TGCGTGTGTGCTATGAAATGAACTACTTGTTTTCATTTCACATTCGCTCTCTTTTTTTTATGCTCATTTGGATGTATTATATGTGATTATTATTGTTCATTAACCCTAGTAACTTTTACTAACATCTGACTGATAATTACTGCGCTCTCTACTTGTATCTGATAATTATATCGCTCTATCGTACGGTAACTTTTTAACTGATCTGATAACCTTTTTGCGAATGTGGCGCTGGTATTTTTCGTTTTGTTTTAACAAGATACCTACATGTTTTCATTTTTTCGCTAACTAGTTACTTAAACGGTTACATTTTTCTGATCTCTCCTGATAACTTCTGCTAGCACCATGCTGGTAATTTCAACCCTTTTATTTATATATCCCTGGTAACTTTTACTAACATCTGACTTATACTTACCGCGCTCTACTTTTAACTGATAATTATAGTGCTCTACATGAAAGATATTGTACCTTGTTTGCAGCTTTTCATTTTTATTGTATGGTAATTTTCACCATGATAACCTTTGTGAATGTTGCGCTGGTAACATTTTATTATCACACCCTGATAACTTCTGCTACCACCATGTTGATAACTTCAACCCTCTTTTTCTTTTATTGTTACTGGAAATACCCCCCCCTTTCCCTACACGCACACAACAGACCATTTTTAATACATTCATGCTGCCCCTTTAACTATCCTGACCCCCCTCATTTTCTTCCCTTTTTCTCTCTACAGTAATTATATCATCATTCTTTAATATCTATCACCTTTTTTCTTTAGTTGTTTTTCCACATAATTGACTTCTCAAACTGACCTGATTGCAACTTTTTGAAGATCATCGAGTTCGAGTTTATGATGCAGATGTTGAAGACGACGATATAATTATGTGGGTTGAAGAAGTCGAACGTGCCACTGCTATAGCAAAAGCAAATAAGGCTTCTGTAAAAGGTAGTGATAGGAAGATTTTTTTTAACAAATATTTCTTACTGCCAACCTTGATAACATCATTATGTTTCATGTTGATAATTTACTGTTCTAAACTCTAATAAGTTCTTTTCTTTTTTGTTTCCCCATACTATTTTTTGTCACCAATCCAAACTCGGATAACTCCCTTCACTTTTCTTCTAGACCACCCCATCAGCCCTGAATTTGTTACACCAATTATTCAACATCCCAATGGTAATAATTCAGCCAGTGTGACTCCTAAATCGTACATTCGGAAAGTGAGGGTAAGCCGTCCATCGCAGTTCCTTCTGCCTCCATATTGTGGCCTCACAGCATCTGCACTCGAAGAGGTTATTTACGCAGAAGTTATCAAGCACACCACTGATTCAGTTGACTCCAGGATAAAACAGTAATGACATTTACTATTTTCCTTTTCTATATTATTTTCACCTTGCATTGGCAAAACATTGGCTTATATACTATTTTTTCTTTGTTTGTTTTCCAGTATTAGGGTTATTAACATCGATGGGCGGTGGGTCACATTGGAGGAGCTTGCTAATAGTGTAATAGAAGGTGGACAAGTTTCGAATAACATTGCAGAACTCCACATCCGAACTCTTTCTGATTCTGTACCCCCAGGGAAGATCATCTTTCCATGGTTGTTGTCAGTATATCTTCTCATATGTGATTTCACGAGCAAGTTCCTACTCAAACATTTTCGTCGTGATGTAAACTACATACTTAGTCACCAAAATCAGGTACATTTGTTGATGTAAACTACATACTTTTCTGCTTTTTAAATCCAACAAGCTGTTTTTTAATTGGTATAATAGGCAATTTTATTATGCTGTTAATTTGGTTCTGTCACACATTGTACCACTAAAGAATTTACTATCCGTTGGTAACTTTCGTGTATGCCTACTGGTAACATATGTTGTCTGTACTCTGATAACTTGCTTTTTTAACTGTAAATGCATTGGTAACTTCTTGTTTTCATGTGTTCACATTTTTGTAACAGCTTCTGTTTCCAACACTGCAAAAGTTGGGACCTCTACCAAAGGACGGGCATTGGTATGTCTTGTGCCTTAATCTTAAGGCAAAACGATTTGAAGTTCTTGATTCCCTTCGCACACAAGATAGCCCTTCGCTCATCACACATGCGGCAAAGCTTATGAATGGTATTAAAAAAGCCTGGTTGATTGCATACAAGGACTCGAGTAAGCAGATTCAAGGCTATGATCTTGTGTACATCGATGTCTTCAAACAGAATAATGGGTTAGTTTTTTTGGCTAGTACTCCATCATCTTTTCCCATCTAAATACCTGGTAACTTAGTAGTGTAGCATTTTTAAAGTTCGTTCACCTTTTTGCATATCTTAGTTTGCTTTTAACACATTTTTTTGTTTTTTCCTTACAGTACTGATTGCGGTTTCTTCACGTTCAAGATCTTGGAGTTCTGGGATGGTAAAAATATCCCGGCAATAACTCAGGAGCAGATCCCGGCGCTGAGGAAAATATTGACAAGCATGTGGCTGGACCATCCTCTTAACAAATGCATGCAATGGCGCTATCACTTGTTCAACAAGGAGTAATTGAGGTGAGGAATTTGCACCGATATAAGTTTGAATTTATGTAACGATGATAGTTTTATACATTTTTTGGGCTGATTACTATATTTTTTCTATACAATTTTGGTGATAACTTATGTTAGTCAGAGCTGATAACATCCTTTATCAGGTTCTGATAACTTTCTTTTTCACGGCGTCGTAACATTTTGCTCACAAACAAAGAAGGATAACTAATCTCATTCTCTTTTCTGAAAATCCCCATTACATTTTGGATGATAACTTTCCTGTTTTCAGTGCTGATAACTTTTCATTACATGGCGTCACGACATCGTTTACACAATAAAATGGGTAAAATTGATAAGTAAAATCGATAACTTGCACTTCAATGCCCATCTAAGTTTTTGCACTTCAAGTTTCTCAGTGCGGGATGGGTGAGGTACATTTGCGTTTATCATGTTTTCTTGACCCGCATACTCTACATTTCCTCTCTTTTTTTGGTTTTGCAATGTCAAATGGGTGCTGAAATCTTTTCTCTTTTGGACGCCGTTTCGTAGTAGACTTTGGTGGGTCTAGTATCACTCTTGTGTTTGATGATTCGGATCCCTCTGTATGTGAGCCCTGGAACTGAAAAATATTGCCAGACACATGCATGACAGGAATGCTTCCTTGATGCGCTACTGGGACCCCTTCAGTGGCCCTAGTCCATGGTGGTGAAGAAATCATTTGTGCTTCCTTTCCCTCATCTTTTTCCTTTCTTGCTTTCTTTAGCTGCCTCTTTTTTAGCGCATCCATGTCATCTCTGAAAGTATCAACGTGTTTCCTTGCCAATGCCATCCCTTCATCAGTAGTGCAAGCGTCTTTTGCTTGTTCCTTGAAATCATTCAGAATAGATGTATATCTCATGATATTTTTTCCTTCCTCTATCATACCCTTCTTAACTGTTGGCTGTTGGTAATCAGGCTCAACAAGATCCTCCTCTGGGTCCCATGTCCACCTATCTAGGATATACCTCCTTGGTATCTCGTAGACTCCAATCTGTTCCAATACTCGTAGTATGTGTGCGCACAACAGCCCATCGCGATCAAACTTGCAGCAAGTGCATGAGTATACCCCTTCATCCTTGTTTGCTTGCACATGGTAGTCTCTATCCCCATATTTTGGTAGTATGCCTCGGAGCGACCACATCCTGAATGTTCCATCTTGCAAAGTGTCGCATCCGTAAGCAGTCTTTAGCTTCATCTCTACCTGGAACTTGGAGAACAGATTTTGTGTGTATATCCCTCGCATCTGCAACTCGATTGGGTTCAATGAATACATGTCTGCCTCTTTTTAAATTGTGTCCACTTGCTCTTTCGCCACAGCCACCATTACTTTCTCCTGTATTGCAGCGTATTGTGTTGCGAATTCAATCAATGAGTTGTTGGGGTTCACGTACTTCTTGAGCACAGCATTGAATCCCTCGCTCCTTGCAGTTGTCTGCAAGAACGGAAAAAAATGCTTCATGTAGTACACCGGGGCCCAACATTTCCTGTTTTCCCACAGCCAGTGAATATGTTCGTTGTCGGTCTGGCCATATACATCCATCATTGCCCACCATTTGTTTTCAAACTCTTCCTCTGTGACACACAAAACATGAGATAATTATAACATCAGACACAATCAATGGTAATTAAAGTAGAAGTATGTTGGTAACTTTCCCTAGTTTCCATATGGTAATTTCATGGAACCAATTTCCCATATCTTTTTTTTGCATGGGACAATTATAACATCAGACACAATCAATGGTAATTAAAGTACAAGTATGCTGGTAACTTTCCTTAATTTTCATATGGTAACTTCATGGAACCAATTTCCCATATTTATTTATTTTTGCATGGGACAATTATAACATCAGACACAATCAATGGTAATTAAAGTACAAGTATGCTGGTAACTTTTCTTAGTTTTCATATGGTAACTTCATGGGACAATTCCCCATATCTTTTTTTGCATTGGACAATAATAACATCAGACACAATCAATGGTAATTAAAGTACAAATATGCTGGTAACTTCTCTTAGTCAACAAATGGTAATTAAAATGGGTCAATAGAGTAGGTATGTACCAGTCAAGCTGTTGCCGACACAGTCTTTGAATGCTTTGTTTAGTGGTTTATCATCAGCCATAAGCTTTCCAAGTTTTTCCTGTGCCTTCTTCATTATATGCCAGCGGCAATTTCTGTGTATAATGTTCAAGAAGACCTCGTCGATCGCACTCCTCATTGCAAAGTCCTGGTCTGTGATGATGTTTTTTGGGGCAACACCACCCATTGCATGGAGGAATGTGTTAAAGAGCCACACAAAGTTCTCCTTTAGTTTGTTTCGAATGAAGCCACACCCAAACTGGATGGATTGACCATGGTTATTAATTCCAATGAATGGTGCACACGGCATCTTGTACATGTTTGTCATGTATGTTGTGTCGAACGACAAATAGTCATTATACTTTGCATATGCCCTGCGTGATGCACCATCTATCCAGAACAAGTTTTCAACCCTGTCCTCATCATCAAGTTTGATTCTCCAGTAGAAATATGAGTCTTTGGCCCTCATCTCTTGGAAGTACGCAATTGTGCTCCCAACGTCCTTGTGGCGGTGCTCTAAGCGGAATTTAGCTCGTTGATTAGCAATGTCTTGTGTCGTGTAAGGTACGTCTTGAGCGCTTCCGTAGAACCATGACATCAGCTGCATCTGCCTCGCAGTCTCAATGTTGCATCCGTGCAGAACCCTCAAGAAGTCCTGCTCCTCCTTCGGAATGTACCGATGTGATGATAAGAATTTTGTTAGGGACGTTTTTTTGATCAGGGGGTGATTGTGGTTGTCCTCGAAACGGGCAACAGTCCACCATGCATCATCGTGGGTTAGGTACATGTGTGCTTGACATTCAGTCCTAACAATTTTCTTTTTTTTCCTCTTCTTCACAATGCTGGCTGGGTTTTCCACATCTTGCAGCTCGTCCCTGTCCTTGCGTCGTTTGCCATATTTTGTACAAACTATGAGCACCCTGCTTATAGTTCCATCCACCCTCTCTTTCTTGAATTGTTGCCTAATTGCAAAGCCAGTCCTGCGCGCATAGATGCTGTAGTGGTCACGTGCGCTCTCCAGTGTGTCAAATTTGGTCCCTTGTAAAGGTGGCTTAGGTGTGGAATATGCCTCCATGTTGCTGCCTTCCATATCAGCGTCGATCCCAGCAGATTCTGGAGTTGCTGGTTCGCTTATTGTCTGCTCTCCAAGGCTCCCAGCTCCTGTGCTTGCATTTGTTCCAGCACTATGTGCATTTGTTCCAGCACTGGGCAAGTTGTTGTTTGCGCTCATTGCCCGAGCTCCTGCATTTTGGCCTGGTAGATTAGTGTAATATTTCACGATAAATAACAGTTCTCCATCATGGTAATTTTCAAACCCACTTCAATAGTAAAGTATTCTTTTCTGACTAAAAATAACCCTGGTAATTTGTATAGTCTTGAACCTGGTAATATGTGTGCCCCAATGCTGGTAATTTTCAACCCCACTTCAATAGTAAAGTATTCTTTTTCTGTCTAAAAATAACCCTGGTAAATTTGTATATTATTGAACCTGGTAATATGTGTCCCCTAATGCTGGTAATTTTCAAACCCAATTCAATAGTGAAGTCCTTGTGTTTTTCATTCCATGACTATATGTAAACACAAATGCTGGTAATTTTACCTGTTTCCGTGATGCTTGCACAATTGTTGCTTGGTGTGCGCGCTGCACTGTCCTCTTCATGCATTCTCCCTCCTCCTGCAGCATCTACATTTTCTCCTCTACTAGTATCCATTTATCTACTCCTGCTTCATTGTTTTTACGTTTCATGTTAGCATACATTTACATGTGTTGACTCTTATTTTTAAACTCATTGTTCTGTTTACTATTTACACAGTTGTTTGAAGGCAAGAATCGCAGGGTTGATTGGGAAGAACACTAAACAGGACAATTACAGTACATGATAGTAAAAGACACCCCTTTTCTTTATCAAATTATAGTAGTCAGCTAAAGTGCATGATAATTTTACTATGTAATTATTAAGCAGAATTATCTAGAGATGAGTCTTGATTCTTACCAGGTTTGAGTTGATGTTTTTGTTGATTCTCTGGAGATGTTTGCCTGGTGATTTTGCCTCTTAATTTATGTTTGTCTGCTCTCTTGATCCTCCCGTTTGCCTGGTAATTTCTTGAGATGTTTGCCTGGTAATTTCTGTTGATTCTCCCGTTTGATCCAGATCTGGATGAGGGGTAGGGGGAGGGGTGGGTGGGTGATGGGAAGGGTCGTGCGGGTGGTGGGGAGCGTGTGAGAGATCGTCCTTATACGTTGATCAGCCTGGTAATTTCTTGAGATGTTTGCCTGGTAATTTCTGTTGATTCTCCCGTTTGATCCAGATCTGGAGGAGGGGTAGGGGGAGGGGCGGGTGGGTGGTGGGAAGGGTCGTGCAGGTGGTGGGGAGCGTGTGATCGGCCTGGTAAGTGGGCTGGTGGTCTGCCTGGTAACTGGGCTTCTGACCGGCCTGGTAAGTGGGCTTCTGGCCGGCCTGGTAAGAGGGACGATCGAGATGTTGGTCAGTGGGAGGGCGATCAAGGTTGTTTCCTGGTCGGCCTGGTAAGCGGGAGGCAGATTTGCTATCGGGCAACCCGTTGCCAAATATCGCTCTCCTTTGTTTAAATGATTTTTATTTGCGAAATCTTTTTAAAAAGGAAAGGTTTTTTTTTTTGTTTTGGGCCAAATCCGGCCCGATCGCGCCAGATCATCTCCTTCCTCACGACGGGATTTCGTTCCCGAGCACAACCGCGTCGGCCATCGCCGGAGATCGCGGGATTCGCGAAATCCCTTGCCCCCTCCTCCAAATCGACCTCCTCCCCCTATAAAAAGGCCACCTCCCGCACCCATTCCCGCCCCTAGAGCCGCCTCTCCTCGCCCCACACTATCGCGCCACCTCGCCGGAGTTCGCCGGACAACCGCCGCCATTGCCGCCCCGCCCCACCACCTCCGGCCATCCCCGCCACCCACGGACCCCACCACTCGCTCCGCCCCGCTCTGCCGCCCCCGACCGTCCCTTCCCCAACGTCAGAGGGCCACAGGAGGATGTCACCGGAGCTCCACCAGGACCCCATCACCGGAACTGCTACAGTAAATCCCGACCTACTGTTCATTTTTTTCGTTCTATTTTTAAAGCGGAATAGTTTCAATCTTGTAAAATCCATAGTTAATTATCTACGAGGTATTTTTGAGTGATTCCAACTGCCTTGGATCACAAATTTTATGAAGTTTCTGTTAGTTCAATTTTATTTCACATTTGAGCAGTTTAAATTTGTGTTTGTATGAATTTTCTCAAATCACTAGATTTGAGATATTTTGAGTTAGGAATATTATTTTTGACCGATTCTTTTTGCTCCTGGTCTCTAGGACCTTTGTTTATCCAGTAGTATTTAGTATTTTATTTCTAGGTTAATTTAAATTAGGTTTTTAGCAAAACATTATTGTTTTACTTATAGTTATGTTTCAGCCATTTCTTTATTGTTTTTATTAGTTTTTAATTATTTCTTTTTGTCACTTTTGACAAAATTAGTTGTGTTTCTGTTAGACAATAGGAGAAAAAAATATTTTATTTTAAAAATTTATTTTTCCGTAGTTTTGTATGAAAACTTCTATAGGTCATAGTTAGAGTTTTATAAAAGCTTTTTATTTGTTTCTTTTTGCAAATAAAATTTTATGAAAAATACTCTGTATTAACTTCGTTGTTTTACTTTTTATTTTATGTTAAATTATTAGTTTAGTGTTTTAATTGTTGTTATGTTTTTTTTACTTAGGGCAAAACTATGTTAGATGCTTGTAGCAAAGTCATAGATTTTCGTTGGTAGTTTTTCTTTCTAGTTTTATTTGAAGCTTCTTTGGAATTTGTTTGAGTTTTATTATTGAGTTTCTTTGTTGTTTTGATTGTTATTTTGAGTGGTAGAATGATTGCTTATGTGAATGCCATGTTTATTATTATAGATTTCATCGGAGAGTTACGTATAGTCTTATCAAGTTTCTGAGAGCGTTATTATTCTTCATCAACTTACCAGGCAAGTTCACTTTGACCATGTTTTTCATACCTATATTTTATTTGCATGTAGTAGCACCCTTTGAATAATCCCTCCAATAGTGATATTGATTTCTTGTAGTTGAGTAGAATGCATGAGGTAGGAACCCATCTCCCTGTTATCAAGCCCGGGACATTATATAGTTTTAATGCTACGCTATAGTAGACGGGGTTTGGTATGAGTGCACTAGTAGAAAAAGGATCAAACGTGAAGCACATTAGTGCCGGTTTGTATTTGAGCCGGCACTAATGTATACATTAGTGCCGGTTCCAACGGCTAGCCGGGCTGCTTTCATTAGTACCGGTTCGTGGCGAACCTTTAGCACCGGTTCGTGCCACGAACCGGTACTAATGAGAGTGGTGGCAGGATGTTGTCAAACTGGGGCCCCTCCAGCCCCTTTAGTACCGGTTCTTGGCACAAACCGGTACTAAAGGTCGTCCTACATAAACCCTTCGTCCACCCGAGCTTGCTCTGTTCTTCCCTTTTCCCGTCTCCTCTTTCTGTTCTTCCCCTCTTCCTCTCGAGCTCATCACACATTTTGCCCAAAATTTGTCAAGATTTGAAGGCCCCCATCCATTCAAATGATCACAAAGGTTAGCAACTTTGTCCTTTCATCTCTCATTGCTAGATTAGCTCTTGCAATGCTTTATATAGTGATTAATTTGTGAGTTTAGTAATTTGGGAGTATATATATATGTGCTAGTATTTGATTTATATGCAATTTGAGGTCAAAAATAACACTTAGTTTGCATATGTAGGTGTGGTTTACATAGTGCCTTCTAAATCTCCGTCGTAACCACCGTCGATCGCCCGCACCGTCCCGTCGCCGGCACCACCTTGTGGCGAGCCTCTTGTTCATGAAATTTTATATAAAAATTGATGTTTGTGTGATTTGGATATATAGTTACACATATAATCATCTTACCCGTACGTTGTTTGTTATACATATAGTGCCATGGTTTTGATATCCGTCCCCGTCGGCCCTCGTCCTTGTTATGATTCGGATGTGGTATATATATTCTCTTTTAAAACTAGTTGCATTTTGTGTTTATGACAAATTATGCCCATCAAGTTGACATAGAAATTTTTTCTAGGAGGTATGTTAACCGGAAATTCCAACCGACCCTATTGTCGAGAGGTTAAATTTAGTTGAAAGAGAAAACGAGTACTTGAAAGAAAAATTGAAAAGAATTGAGGGGGGGAAGATGGAATTGGAGTTGCATGTTGCCGATGTCGTCGATGATCACAAGATCAAGATGGAGAAAATGCGCTTGAAGATTAGAAAGATTAGAAAATATGCCATCGATAGTGAGGCTTGGTATCATTATGCTGTTGGATCCATTGTTACCTTAGTTGCGATCTTGATCGCATTTGTTGTTGCATTTAAATGCTTTAGCTAGAGAGTTATTTGTTTGTTGCATTTAAGTGTTGTATGAACTTTATGTATGAACTTGTATTAATTTGGTCTATTCGGTGTTGTGTAATGAAGATGAGCCGGCAATGGATGTACGATGACCGATGCTCTCCCCAGTTCATTGAGGGCATGCATAATTTTCTACTTGCAGCTGAGGCAAACAAGCGGGCGGATGGTTTTATGCCTTGTCCATGTGCTGGCTGTAAGAATGCTCACAATTACTCTACGTCAAGAACCATTCACGTCCACCTGTTTAAGTCCGATTTCATGCCCCACTATAATGTTTGGACCAAGCACAGAGAAAGAGGGGTTATGATGGAAGACAATGAAGAAGAAGAGGACGACGACAGCTATCCTGGCCATGGGATCCCTGAATACGATGATACAACAATGGGGGAAGAAGCTGAGCCGGTAATGCGGGAAGAAGCTGAGCCGGCAACGCGGGAAGAAGCTGAAGAAGAGGCATCAGATGAGCCCGTTGATGATCTAGGTCGGGCCATTGCTGATGCAAAGAGAAACTACGCAAGTGATTTGGAGAAGAAGAAGTTGCAGTGCATGTTAGAGGATCACAAAAAATTGTTGTACCCGAATTGCGTAGGTGACAAGAAAAAGCTGGGCACCACACTGGAATTGCTGCAATGGAAGGCAGAGAATGGTGTATCTGACAAGGGATTTGGAAAGTTGCTGGTAATGATAAAGGATATGCTTCCAAAGGACAACGAATTGCCCGAGAGTACGTACGAAGCAAAGAAGGATGTCTGCCCTCTAGGGTTAGAGGTGCAGAAGATACATGCATGCCCTAATGATTGTTGGGGAACGTTGCAGAAAACAAAAAAAATTCCTACGGTTTCACCAAGACCCATCTATGAGTTCATCTAGCAACGAGTGATTGGATGAATCCACGTACCTTGTAGATCGCGAGTGGAAGCGTTCAAAGAACGGGGATGAGGGAGTCGTACTCGACGTGATCCAAATCACCGGAGATCCTAGCGCCGAACGGACGGCACCTCCGCGTTCAACACACGTACGGTCAGCGTAACGTCTCCTCCTTCTTGATCCAGCAAGGGGAAGGAGAGGTTGAGGAAGGTGGCTCCAGCAGCAGCACGACGGCGTGGTGGTGGAGCTGCAGTACTCCGGCAGGGCTTCGCCAAGCTCTATGGAGGAGGAGGAGGTGTTGGAGAGGGAGAGGGAGGCACCAAAGGCGTGGGGCAAGAAGTCCTCCATCTCCCCACAATATATAGGAGGGCCAAGGGGGGGGCGCCGGCCCTAGGAGATCCAATCTCCTAGGGGGGTGCGGCCAAGGGGAGGAATCCCTCCTCCCCAAGGCACCTAGGAGGTGCCTTCCCCCTTTGGGACTCTTCCCTTCTTGAAAACCTAGGCGCATGGGACTCTTGGAGCTGGTGCCCTTGGCCCATATAGGCCAAGGCGCACCCCTTACAGCCCATGTGGCCCCCCGGGGCAGGTGGCCCCACCCGGTGGACCCCCGGGACCCTTCCGGTGGTTCCGGTACAATACCGGTGACCCCGACACTTGTCCCGATGCCCGAAATAGCACTTCCTATATATAATTCTTTACCTCCGGACCATTCTGGAACACCTCGTGACGTCCGGGATCACATCCGGGACTCCAACAACATTCGGGTTACTGCATATACATATCCCTACAACCCTAGCGTCACCGAACCTTAAGTGTGTAGACCCTACGGGTTCGGGAGACATGTAGACATGACCGAGATCGCTCTCCGGTCAATAACCAACAGCGGGATCTGGATACCCATGTTGGCTCCCACATGCTCCTCGATGATCTCATCGGATGAACCACGATGTCGAGGATTCAATCAATCCCGTATACAATTCCCTTTGTCAATCAGTATGCTACTTGCCCGAGATTCGATCGTCGGTATCCCAATACCTCGTTCAATCTCTTTAACGGCAAGTCACTTTACTCGTACCGTAATGCATGATCCCGTGACCAGACACTTGGTCACTTTGAGCTCATTATGATGATGCATTACCGAGTGGGCCCAGTGATACCTCTCTGTCATACTGAGTGACAAATCCCAGTCTTGATTCGTGTCAACCCAACAGACACTTTTGGAGATATCCGTAGTATACCTTTATAGTCACCCAGTTACGTTGTGACGTTTGGTACACCCAAAGCACTCCTACGGTATCCGGGAGTTACACGATCTCATGGTCTAAGGAAAAGATACTTGACATTGGAAAACTCTAGCAAACGAAGTATACGATCTTATGCTATGTTTAGGATTGGGTCTTGCCATCATATCATTCTCCTAATGATGTGATCTCGTTATCAATGACATCCAATGTCCATAGTCAGGAAACCATGACTATCTGTTGAACAACGAGCTAGTCAACTAGAGGCTTACTAGGGACATGTTGGTGTCTATTATTCACACATGTATTACGATTTCCGGATAACACAATTATAGCATGAATAAAGACAACTATCATGAACAAGGAAATATAATAATAATGCTTTTATTATTGCCTCTAGGGCATATTTCCAACAGTCTCCCAGTTGCACTAGAGTCAATATTCTAGTTACATTGTGATGAATCGAACACCCATCGAATTCTGGTGTTGATCATGTTTTGCTCTAGGGAGAGGTTTAGTCAACGGATCTGCTACATTCAGGTCCGTATGTACTTTACAAATATCTATGTCTCCATCTTGAACATTTTCACGAATGGAGTTGAAGCGACGCTTGATGTGCCTTGTCTTCTTGTGAAACCTGGGCTCCTTGGCGAGAGCAATAGCTCCAGTGTTGTCACAGAAGAGCTTGATTGGCCCCGACGCATTGGGTATGACTCCTAGGTTGGTGATGAACTCCTTCACTCAAATTGCTTCATGCGCTGCCTCCGAGGCTGCCATGTATTCCGCTTCACATGTAGATCCCGCCACGACGCTCTGCTTGCAACTGCACTAGCTTACTGCCCCACCATTCAAAATATACACGTATCCGGTTTGTGACTTAGAGTCATCCAGATCTGTGTCGAAGCTAGCGTCGACGTCACCTTTTACGACGAGCTCTTCGTCACCTCCATAAATGAGAAACATTTCCTTAGTCCTTTTCAGGTACTTCAGGATATTCTTGACCGCTGTCCAGTGTTCCTTGCCGGGATTACTTTGGTACCTACCTACCAAACTACGGCAAGGTTTACATCAGGTCTGGTACACAGCATGGCATACATAATAGAACCTATGGCTGAGGCATAGGGGATGACACTCATCTCTTCTATATCTTCTGCCGTGGTCGGACATTGAGCTGAGCTCAATTTCACACCTTGCAACACAGGCAAGAACCAATCTTAGACTGATCCATATTGAACTTCTTCAATATCTTATCAAGGTATGTGCTTTGTGAAAGACCTATGAGGCGTCTTGATCTATCTCTGTAGATCTTGATGCCTAATATATAAGCAGCTTCTCCAAGGTCCTTCATTGAAAAACTTTTATTCAAGTAGGCCTTAATGATGTCCAAGAGTTCTATATCATTTCCCATCAAAAGTATGTCATCTACATATAATATGAGAAATGCTACAGAGCTCCCACTCACTTTCTTGTAAACGCAGGCTTCTCCATAAGTCTGCGTAAACCCAAACGCTTTGATCATCTCATCGAAGCGAATGTTCCAACTCCGAGACGCTTGCACCAGCCCATAAATTGAGCGTTGGAGCTTGCACACCTTGTCAGCATTCTTAGGATCGACAAAACCTTCCGTCTGCATCATATACAATTCTTCCTTAAGGAAACCATTAAGGAATGCCGTTTTGACGTCCATTTGCCATATTTCATAATCATAGAATGCGGCAATTGCTAACATGATTCGGACGGACTTTAGCTTCGCTACCGGTGAGAAAGTCTCATCGTAGTCAACCCCTTGAACTTGTCGATAACCCTTAGCGACAAGGTGAGCTTTATAGATGGTCACATTACCATCCGCGTCTGTCTTCTTCTTAAAGATCCATTTATTTCCTATGGCTCGCCGCTCAACGGGCAAGTCAGTCAAAGTCCATACTTCGTTTTTATACATGGATCCTATCTCGGATTTCATGGCTTCCAGCCATTTGTCGGAATCCGGGCCCGCCATCGCTTCTTCATAGTTCGAAGGTTCACTGTTGTCTAACAACATGATTTCCAAGACAGGGTTGCCGTACCACTCTGGTGCGGAACGTGTCCTTGTGGACCTATGAAGTTCGGTAGCAACTTGATCTGAAGTTTCATGATCATCATCATTAACTTCCTCTCTAGTCGGTGCAGGCACCTCAGGAACATTTTCTTGAGTTGCGCCATTTTCCGGTTCAAGAGGTAATACTTCATCAAGTTCTACTTTCCTCCCACTTACTTCTTTCGAGAGAAACTCCTTCTCTAGAAAGGATCCATTCTTGGCAACAAAGATCTTGCCTTCGGATCTGAGGTAGAAGGTATACCCAATAGTTTCTTTAGGGTATCCTATGAAGACGCATTTTTCCGACTTGGGTTTGAGCTTTTCAGGTTGAAGTTTCTTGACATAAGCATCGCATCCCCAAACTTTTAGAAACGACAGCTTAGGTTTCTTCCCAAACCATAATTGAGACGGTGTCATCTCAACGGATTTCGACAGAGCCCTTTTTAAAGTGAATGCGGCAGTCTCTAAAGCATAGCCCCAAAATGATAGTGGTAAATCGGTAAGAGATATCATAGATCGCACCATATCTAATAGAGTGGGATTACAACGTTCAGACACACCATTACGCTGAGGTGTTCCAGGCGGCGTGAGTTGTGAAACTATTCCACTTTTTCTTAAGTGTGTGCCAAATTCGTGACTCAAGTATTCTCCTCCATGATCTGATCGCAAGAACTTGATTTTCCTCTCACGTTGATTCTCAACCTCACTCTGAAATTCCTTGAACTTTTCAAAGGTCTCGGACTTGTGTTTCATTAAGTAGACATACCCATATCTACTCAAGTCATCGGTGAGGGTGAGAACATAACGATAACCACCGCGAGCCTCAACACTCATTGGACCGCACACATGAGTATGTATGATTTCCAATAAATTGTTTGCTCGCTCCATTGTTCCTGAGAACGGAGTCTTGGTCATTTTACCCATGAGGCATGGTTCGCACGTGTCAAATGATTCGTAATCAAGAGACTCTAAAAGTCCATCTGCATGGAGCTTCTTCATGTGTTTGACACCTATGTGACCAAGGCGGCAGTGCCACAAGTATGTGGGACTATCATTATCAACCTTACATCTTTTGGTACTAACACTATGAATATGTGTAGCATTACGCTCGAGATTCAATAAGAATAAACCATTCACCATCGGAGCATGACCATAAAACATATCTCTCATATAAATAGAACAACCATTATTCTCGGATTTAAATGAGTAGCCATCTCAAATTAAACGAGATCCTGATACAATGTTCATGCTCAAAGCTGGCACTAAATAACAATTATTAAGGTTTAAAACTAATCCCGAAGGTAAATGTAGAGGTAGCGTGCCGACGGCGATCAGATTGACCTTGGAACCATTCCCGACGCGCATCGTCACCTCGTCCTTTGCCAGTCTCCGCTTATTCCGCAGCTCCTGTTTTGAGTTACAAATGTGAGCAACCGCACCGGTATCAAATACCCAGGAGCTACTACGAGTACTGGTAAGGTACACATCAATTACATGTATATCACATATACCTTTCGTTTTGCCGGCCTTCTTGTCCGCTAAGTATTTGGGGCAGTTCCGCTTCCAGTGACCACTCTCCTTGCAATAAAAGCACTCAGTCTCGGGCTTGGGTCCATTCTTTGGCTTCTTCCCGGCAGCTTGCTTGCCGGGCGCGGCAACTCCCTTGCCGTCCTTCTTAAAGGTTTCCTTACCCTTGCCTTTCTTGAACTTAGTGGTTTTATTCACCATCAACACTTGATGTTCCTTTTTGACTTCTACCTCTGCTGATTTCAGCATTGCAAATACTTCAGGAATGGTCTTTTCCATCCCCTGCATATTGAAGTTCATCACAAAGCTCTTGTAGCTCGGTGGAAGTGACTGAAGGATTCTGTCAATGACCGCGTCATCCGGGAGATTAAATCCCAGCTGAGTCAAGCGGTTATGCAACCCAGACATAGTGAGTATGTGCTCACTGACAGAACTGTTTTCCTCCATCTTACAGCTGAAGAACTTGTCAGAGACTTGATATCTCTCGACCCAGGCATGAGCTTGGAAAACCATTTTCAGCTCTTCGAACATCTCATATGCTCTGTGTCTCTAAAAATGCTTTTGGAGCCCCGGCTCTAAGCTGTAAAGCATGCCGCAGTGAATGAGGGAGTAGTCATCGGTACGTGCCTGCCAAGCGTTCATAACGTCTTGTTCTGCAGGGAGAATAGGTGTGTCACCTAGTGGTGCTTGTAGGATATAATCTTTCTTGGCAGCTATGAGGATGATCCTCAGGTTCCGGACCCAGTCCGTGTAGTTGCTGCCATTGTCTTTCAGCTTGGTTTTCTCTAGGAACGCGTTGAAGTTGAGGACTACGTTGGCCATTTGATCTACAAGACATATTTGTAAAATTTCAGACTAAGTTCATGATAATTAAGTTCATCTAATCAAATTATTCAATGAACTCCCACTTAGATAAACATCCCTCCTGTAATCTAAGTATAACATAATCCGAGTTAACTAGGCCATGTCTGATCATCACGTGAGACGGACTAGTCAACATCGGTGAACATCTTCATGTTGATCGTATCTTCTATACGACTCATGCTCGACCTTTCGGTCTTCTGTGTTCCGAGGCCATGTCTGTACATGCTAGGCTCGTCAAGTCAACCTAAGTGTTTGCATGTGTAAATCTGGCTTACACCCGTTGTATGTGAATGTTAGAATCTAACACCCGATCATCACGTGGTGCTTCGAAACAACAAACTGTCGCAACGGTGCACAGTTAGGGGGAACACTTTCTTGAAATTATTATGAGGGATCATCTTATTTACTACCGTCGTTCTAAGTAAACAAGATGCATAAATATGATAAACATCACATGCAATCAAATAATAAAAGTGACATGATATGGCCAATATCACATAGCTCCTTTGATCTCCATCTTGGGGCTCCATGATCATCTTGTCACTGGCATGACACCATGATCTCCATCATCATGATCTCCATCATCGTGTCTCCATGAAGTTGCTCGCCAACTATTACTTCTACTACTATGGTTAACGCGTTTAGCAATAAAGTAAAGTAATTTACATGGCGTTTCTCAATGACACGCAGGTCATACAAAAAATAAAGACAACTCCTATGGCTCCTGCCGGTTGTCATACTCATCGACATGCAAGTCGTGATTCCTATTACAATAGCATGAACATCTCATACATCACATATATATCATTAATCATTCATCACAACTTTGGCCATATCACATCATAGAGCACTTGCTGCAAAAACAAGTTAGACGTCCTCTAATTGTTGTTGCAAGTTTTACGTGGCTGAAGTAGGGTTCTAGCAAGAACGTTTTCTTACCTACGTGAAAGCCACAACGTGATTTGTCAACTTCTATTTACCCTTCATAAGGACCCTTTTCATCGAATCCGCTCCAACTAAAGTGGGAGAGACAGACACCCGCCAGCCACCTTATGCAACTAGTGCATGTTAGTCGGTGGAACTGGTCTCACGTAAGCGTACGTGTAAGGTTGGTCCGGGACGCTTCATCCCACAATACCGTTGAAGCAAGATAAGACTAGTAGCGGCAACAAAGTTGACAACATCAACGCCCACAACAAATTTTGTTCTACTCATGCAAGAGAACTACGCATAGACCTAGCTCATGATGCCACTGTAGGGGAACGTTGCAGAAAACAAAAAAATTTCCTACGGTTTCACCAAGACCCATCTATGAGTTCATCTAGCAACGAGTGATTGGATGAATCTACGTACCTTGTAGATCGCGAGCGGAAGCATTCAAAGAACGGGGATGAGGGAGTCGTACTCGACGTGATCCAAATCACCAGAGATCCTAGCGCCGAACGGATGGTACCTCCACGTTCAACACACGTACGGTCAGCGTAACGTCTCCTCCTTCTTGATCCAGCAAGGGGAAGGAGAGGTTGAGGAAGATGGCTCCAGCAGCAGCATGACGGCGTGGTGGTGGTGGAGCTGCAGTACTCCGGCAGGCCTTCGCCAAGCTCTATGGAGGAGGAGGAGGTGTTGGAGAGGGAGAGGGAGGCACCAAAGGCGTGGGGTAAGAATTCCTCCATCTCCCCACTATATATAGGAGGGCCAAGGGGGGCGCCGGCCCTAGGAGATCCAATCTCCTAGGGGGGATGCGGCCAAGGGGAGGAATCCCTCCTCCCCAAGGCACCTAGGAGGTGTCTTCCCCCTTTGGGACTCTTCCCTTCTTGAAAACCTAGGCGCATGGGCCTCTTGGGGCTGGTGCCCTTGGCCCATATAGGCCAAGGCGCACCCCCTACAGCCCATGTGGCCCCCCGGGGCAGGTGGCCCCACGAGGTGGACCCCCGGGACCCTTCCGGTGGTTCCGGTACAATACCGGTGACCCAGAAACTTGTCCTAATGCCCGAAATAGCATTTCCTATATATAATTCTTTACCTCTGGACCATTCTGGAACTCCTCGTGACGTCCGGGATCTCATCCGGGACTCCGAACAACATTCGGGGTACTGCATATAAATATCCCTACAACCCTAGCGTCACCGAACCTTAAGTGTGTAGACCCTACGGGTTCGGGAGACATGTAGACATGACCGAGATCGCTCTCCCCTCAATAACCAACAGCGGGATCTGGATACCCATGTTGGCTCCCACATGATCCTCGATGATCTCATCGGATGAACCACGATGTCGAGGATTCAATCAATCCCGTATACAATTCCCTTTGTCAATCAGTATGCTACTTGCCCGAGATTCGATCGTCGGTATCCCAATACCTCGTTCAACCTCGTTACTGGCAAGTCACTTTACTCGTACCGTAATGCATGATCCCGTGACCAGACACTTGGTCACTTTGAGCTCATTATGATGATGCATTGCCGAGTGGGCCCAGTGATACCTCTCCGTCATACGGAGTGACAAATCCCAGTCTTGATCCGTGTCAACCCAACAGACACTTTCGGAGATACCCGTAGTATACCTTTATAGTCACCCAGTTACGTTGTGACGTTTGGTACACCCAAAGCACTCCTACGGTATCTGGGAGTTACACGATCTCATGGTCTAAGGAAAAGATACTTGACAATGGAAAACTCTAGCAAACGAACTATACTATCTTATGCTATGTTTAGGATTGGGTCTTGTCCATCACATCATTCTCCTAATGATGTGATCTCATTATCAATGACATCCAATGTCCATAGTCAGGAAACCATGACTATCTGTTGATCAATGAGCTAGTCAACTAGAGGCTTACTAGGGACATGTTGGTGTCTATTATTCACACATGTATTATGATTTCCGGATAACACAATTATAGCATGAATAAAGACAATTATCATGAACAAGGAAATATAATAATAATGCTTTTATTATTGCCTCTAGGGCATATTTCCAACAATGATTGCATCCTCTACCGCGGTGAGTACGAGGATTTGAACGCTTGCCCGGTATGTGGTGCATTGCGCTATAAGATCAGCCGCGATGACCCTGGTGATGTCGAGGGCGAGCGCCCCTGGAAGAAGATTCCTGCCAAGGTGATGTGGTATGCTCCTATAATACCATAGTTGAAACGTTTGTTACAAAACAGAGAGCATGCCAAGGCGATGCGATGGCACAGAGAAGACCGTCAGAAAGACGGAAAGTTGAGAGTACCCGCTGACGGGTCGCAGTGGAGAAAAATCGAAAGAAAGTACCGGAAGGAGTTTGCAGATGACGCAAGGAGCGTATGGTTTGGTCTAAGCGCAGATGGCATTAATCCTTTTGGGGAGTAGAGCAGCAACCATAGCACCTGGCCTGTGACTCTATGTTTGTATAACCTTCGTCCTTGGTTGTGCATGAAGCGGAAGTTCATTATGATGCCAGTGCTCATCCAAGGCCCTAAGCAACCCGGGAACGACATTGATGTGTACCTAAGGCCATTAGTTGAAGAACTCTTACAACTATGGAATGGAACAGGTGTACGTGCATGGGATGAGCACATGGGGGAAGAATTTGACCTAAAGGCATTGCTGTTCGTGACCATCAATGATTGGCCTGCTCTCAGTAACCTTTCAGGACAGACAAACAAGGGATACCGCGCATGCACGCACTATTTGGACGATACCGACAGTATATATTTGGCTAATTGTAAGAAGAATGTGTACCTAGGACATCGTCGATTTCTTCCGAGCAGGCATCCCGTAAGAAAGAAAGGCAAGCATTTCAAAGGTGAGGCGGATCACCGGATGAAGCCTCGCCACCGTACTGGTGCTGATGTACATGATATGGTCAAGGATTTGAAGGTGGTCTTTGGAAAGGGTCCTAGTGGACAACCTGTTCCGAATGACGCTAACAGACGCGCACCCATGTGGAAGAAGAAATCTATATTTTGGGACCTGCCCTATTGGAACGACCTAGAAGTCCGCTCTGCAATCAACGTGATGCACGTGACGAAGAATCTTTGTGTGACCCTGCTTGGCTTCTTGGGCATGTATGGGAAGACAAAAGATACACCTGAAGCACGAGAGGACCAGCAACGTATGCACGGAAAAGACGGCATACATCAGGGTCATGCAAGCTACGCTCTTACCAAAGAAAAGAAGGAAATCTTCTTTGAATGTCTGCTCAGTATTAAGGTACCATCTGGCTTCTCGTCGAATATAAAGGGAATAATAAACATGGCAGAGAAAAAGTTCTAGAACCTAAAGTCTCATGACTGCCACGTGATTATGACGCAACTGCTTTCTGTTGCATTGAGGGGGCTTCTACCGGAAAACGTTCGATTAGCCATTATGAAGCTATGTGCATTTCTCAATGCAATCTCTCAGAAGGTAATCGATCCAGAAATCATACCAAGGTTAGAGAATGATTTGGTGCAATGTCTTGTCAGTTTCGAGTTGGTGTTCCCACCATCCTTCTTCAACATCATGACGCACGTCCTAGTTCACCTATGCAAAGAGATTAACATTTTGGGTCCTGCATTTCTACACAATATGTTCCCCTTTGAGAGGTTCATGGGAGTCTTAAAGAAATATGTTCATAACCGTGCTAGGCCAGAAGGAAGCATCTCCAAGGGCCGTCAAAATGAGGAGGTCATTGAGTTTTGTATTGACTTTATTCCTGACCTTAAGCCGATTGGTGTTCCTGAATCGCGGCATAAGGGCAGACTGGATGGAAAAGGCACACTAGGAGGGGAACAAATAATATGTATGGACGGACATTCTCTCACTGAAGCACACTACACAGTTCTATAGAATTCCGCCTTGGTGGCTCCGTATATGGATGAACACAAGAATTTGCTACGCTCCAAACACCCGGAGCGGTCTGATGACTGGATTACACGTGAACAAACCAGGAGTTTCGCCAGCTGGTTGCAGACATGTACCATGCATGACACCTCTATTGAAGATGACCTGTACTTGTTGTCCCAGTTACCATCTTCGAATATAATGACTTTCAAAGGGTACGAGATAAATGGTAATACATTTTACACGATCGCCCAAGATAAGAAGAGCACCAACCAAAACAGTGGTGTCCGCTTTGATGCAGAAACCAAGACAGGAAAGGAAACATATTATGGTTATATACAGGACATATGGGATCTTGACTATCGACATGGTTTGAAGGTCCCTTTGTTTCAGTGCAAATGGGTCAATATGACACGAGGCGGGGTAACGGAAGACCCGCAGTATGGAATGACAACAGTGGATCTCAACAATCTTGCGTATGCAGGCGAACCATTTGTCCTAGCCAATGATGTGGCACAGGTTTTCTATGTGAAGGACATGTCTACCAAGCCAAGAAAAAGAAAAGATAAGGAAGCGAATGCATCGTACGATGAGACAAAGCGGCACATAGTTCTTTCTGGGAAGAGAAACATCGTGGGAGTGGATGACAAGACAGACAAGTCAGAAGATTATGAAAAGTTTGATGAAATTGCTCAATTCACAGTGAATATTAACCCGAGCATCCCGTTAAACGATGAAGATTTTCCATGGTTACGGCGCAAAGGGACACACGCGAAGAAAAAGTTTCACACCCAAAGATCTGGGATGTGATCGGCTTCACTATCATCACTTTCTTCTGTGTTTCACACCCAGAAGGGAATCTCTGTAATAGTTAGGGTAGTTAATTATGTGTTTTGGCATTTGAAACGCGAAGAAATTTTATGTGCAAACAAATTCTTTCATGCCTTTACTGATTTTTAAAGTTAAGTTATTCACAAACTAGTGAGTCACACTAATTTCAAATAATTCAAAAATTAAACTATTCAAATTTGAAAACTACGGGCACTAACAGAAAGTTTGTAATTTTTTGTACCTAAAGCAAAAATATTCACAAAGAAACTCTAAATACACAAAAAAAACAACTCAAAAATAAATAAAGCAAAAAAATAAAAAAAAAAGCCTGCCTACTAGGCCAGAGCGGCCTGCATACGACTAGAAACCCAACCTATTGTTGGGCCAGGATGCAGGCCCGCAAAGGCCCAGTAGGCCAACAAGGCAGCATAGAACATGTAGGTCCAGTAGGCCTGCTTTGGAGAGGAGCTCGAGAGAGCTACCGCACGGGGGTTTATAAACCAGTGCGGTCGCCCCTCGGCTAGCGAGGTGGGACTAAACTTGCGCACCGCACCTGCGCCAGCGCACCCCCTTTAGTACCGGTTCGTGGCACCAACCGGTACTAAAGGGGGGCCTTTAGTACCGGTTGGATCGACCAACCGGTACTAAAGGGGGTGCGGTTCCCGCTGCTTGGCCTGGCCAAAACAGGCCTTTAGTACCGGTTGGTGGCTCCAACCGGTACTAAAGGTGCCTTCTATATATACAACACTTACGAAAATTTCATTCTCCCTCTGTTTCTTCCTCTGTTTCCCCATTAAAGCACCGCCCGCGCGCCCCAATCGATCGACGCCGTCGCCGTCGCCGCCCCCGTCCCCGTCGCCGCCCTCGTCTCCGTCGCCGCCCCGGGCCTGTCCCCGTCGCGCCGTCCCCGTCGTCGTCGCCCCGCTGTGAGCTCTCCCCCTCTAACCCCTCTCCCTCGCCCCCGGCGGCCACCATGGGCGCCGCCCCTCCCCGAGCCCATACACACACACACAAGCATGATGAACACACACACACACACACACACGTACATATGTATGAATTAATGCATGTATATATTAGTATATACGTATTTTGTATGTTTAATTAGTTTAGATTTTTTAGATTATTATTTTTTCACTAGTATATATGTATGAATGCATGTTAGATGGATATAATTAGTGTTTAATTAGTATGGAATTTTTTTATATAATGTTGTTTTTCAGTTTTTTAATGGATGTATAAAAGTTGTGTTTTCTGTTTTTAGTGTTAGATGCTTAATTAGTATGAAATAGCATATAGAATTTTGACATATGCAATGATAGCATAATTAGTGTTATATAGAAATGTTAGAAATTTTAGTTATCAAAATCCAATCATTAAAAAAATGTTACTTTTGCGGGCATATAGCTAGTATTTGTTCTTGACGATGCCCGGCCCGCATCCTCGCCGTCGACCCGTCCGCGACGACGTCCGACTGACCCATGTCCGGGACTGGGCTCCACCGGGCTGGCACTGGGAGGTGCTGCCTGGAGGGGCACGCCGCTTGATGAGGAACCCGGCCCCGGGTCCCATCGTCGACCCTGATCTCGTTTGGTGGCATTCGCATGGGCCAGTTTCGGTGCGGAGGGAGCCGGCACCGCCGGAGGTGGTATGTCGCTGTGTCAGGGAGGAGGACGAGCACGTCCATCACTACATGGTTGCGTTAGAGGGCGGCAGGTTCTCCAATACCTGGCAGTTTCTTCAGGGATCTCACTTCAGCTATGATCCTGTGAGGGTTCCTTCTCTTTGGGTGTCCACCGCCCGCGCCGCAGGAACCGCGAGTGTCCTAGATTCTTCTGTAGTATTCGATCTTTAATTAGCTACCTAGCCAGTGATGTACTATTCAATATTATATATTATTCGAGACGATGTATTCGAGATTATATCTATTATTCGAGACGATGTATTCGAGATTATATCTATTATTCGAGACGATGTATTCGAGATTATATCTATTATTCGAGACGATGTAAACTGAATACTAAATTGTTTTATATTTCTTTTGGCATAGTTAAATAAAAGCTATGGCAGACAATACCGACAGAGAGAGAGAAGAGACCATGTTCGATATAATACGCGGGCCAGATGATGATCAGAATGAAGAATATTATGACGGCTCCGAATTTCTAAACAACACCGGAGAGGGTGATATGATATTCGATCGCGACGACCGAATTGATGAAGTCATGAACTACGATTATGACAATGACGAGGTATATATATTTATATAAGCAGGCATCTGGTGATCATCACATGTTTTAAACGAGTTGAAGATATATTAACGAATCAATCTTTCTTCTTTCAGCCATCCGGATCAAGCAAATCTTCAGGCAACAGGACGAAACGAGGCCCGAACAAAAAGTTGAAGGAGGGCGTAAAGTATAATATCGAAGCAATCAAACCTAATGGCAAACCATTAGCGCCTAAGAAGATTGCGGACAAGTTCGTTCATCAGTGCGGAGTTCTTGTGAAGGACCAACTCCCGATCTCCCTTCAAGAATGGAGAGAGACAGCAAAGCCACGTCCAGATCTTACTTTTGTCGACGATAGACAAAAAAGTCTGCTTTGGGATACTCTCATGGAACATTTCAGCCTACCAGATCATTTCACAGAAGCAGATGTGCAGAAAGTCAAGGACGCTGCTCTTAGGAAGATGGCGGTTGCATTCAAGAACCACAAGAATCGTGAATGGGACAAGTACGTCAAGGAAGGAAGGAAGACTCCAGTATTCGAAGGAACACTAGAGAATCAAAGTGCTCATTGGGACGATTTTGTGAAATTCAAGGATTCAAAATTAGCTAAGGAACGGTCGAGAATAACCAAGAAGAATGCCGAAAAAAAGGATAAGTTCCATAAGCTGGGGCCAGGTGGCTACGCGGTGGCAATGCCTAAGTGGGATAAGTCTGAGAAAGAGATGGAGGATGCAGGTATCACTCCGGTTACTAAGAGCTGGCCCCCCAGGTGCAGGACTTGGTTCTATGCACATGGGGGGAGTTGGACCCGAAGACAGGCAAAATTTCGACGAAGGCATGTCTGAACGGAGCCGACGATAATATACTTGTTGCAATAGAAGAGGCTCAAACGGGGGTGTTCCAGCCCAACAAAGAGAACGACGAGCTTACGCGTGCCCTGGGAAATCCTGAACACCCGGGAAGAACACGAGGCAAGGGCGCTATTCCGTGGTATGAGGGGTTTCCGGACTGGAACGCCGACTACAGAACCCGTGTGAGAAGGAAGATTGCGGAGGAGAAGCAGAGGAAGATGGAGGAGGAGAAGAGGAAGCTGGACTATGAACGCCTTCAAGGCCTAGAATCAGCGCACGCGGACTTGGTTGTCAAATTCCAGCGACAGCAGGAGCAGATCGACTCACTTAGCCAGCAAAGGGGGTCTCAGCAGCTGCAGCAGCTAGCGGATGATCCAGCATTGGATACCACCGCCCCATCCATGCCGAGAAGCAGCGTGGGTTCCGCCCCGTTTGATGCAATGCTGGATAGATACCCCGTGGATGACATCGCAGAGAACACTAACTGCGAGCTGCACTTCAAAATTAAGAACATATCCTTGAAGGTGGCGGACGGCGTTGCTTATACAAATTTCCCCGATGCAACCTTTCATTGCAACCCGATTCCAGCAGGCTATGCTCGTGTCGTGGTTGATGAGGTGGTGGACCAATATTCGGGGCTAGAGCTTGACATTCCTGGAGGTGACGAGGAGCACACACTCGGAGATGCCAAACATCGTATCATCCTATGGAGAAAGGATTGCATCATCTTTCGAAGGCCACCGACACCGCGTCACCCGACTCCTCGTCGAAGTCCACCACCGAGTCAGCAGACTCCCGCTCCTCCAAGTCCACCAACGCGTGAGGCCACTCCTCCTCCTCCAAGTCCAGCAAAGTGTCAGGCCACTCCTCCTCCAAGTCCGACACAGTGTCAGATGTCCACTCCTCCTCCAAGTCCGGCACAACCTCAGGCCACTCCTCCTCCAAGTCTGGCACAGCTTCAGGCCACTCCTCCTCGTCCAACTCATCCCCGTCAGCCATCTCCGCCGCCTCAGCAATCACAGAAGAGACACCACGCAGCTATGGTGTGTAGCGGTACGAGTCAAGGTCATAGTACAGGAAGTACAGGCGAAGGCAAGCGATATAAATATGGTCCAAACCTCACTACTCCTCTTCCTGAGAGGGCTTACGACAGGACCGAGGAGCAAACCAATGCCATTGTGCGGGCAGAAGTCGACGCCCATTTTGGACCGAAACCGCCACCGCCGCCGAGGGAGAAAGTGTCTGTGGAAGTAGTTGACCACTTCATTCGTATGGCTCAACCACCAGCTCCTAAGCCTGTTGACACAGACTATGAGTGCCACATCAGGAAGTTACATCGACAACGTCTACAGAAGGAGGCGAGCTTGAGCTCGAGCAAACAACAAGCAGCTGTCAAAAAATGCGGGAAAACCGTTGCCCAGCTGGGAGAACAGGCGGCGCAATCTATCCCCCCGTTTGTTGTGCCGCCAACAACACGTGACAGTACGCGCGCCCAATATTATTGTGGGCAAACAGTTTACGTTCTCGAGGTGGGCGATGTGGTAATAACCCAGGAGCATATAATGCAGGCTGAAACTCTCAACATCACTGTTGGACAACTCCTCGAGATCGAGGACATGCCTGTGCTTACAGAGGAGGAAATAAAACGGAAATATGCCCGGGGCCAACCTTTGGTCAAGCCAGAAGAGGTCAAGAAGCTCCCAACGAGAATGTATGAATTGCATCAATGGTACATGGACATTACCAAGAGATCCGATCGAGAGTCCCTCATGGTGCAAGTCAAGAAGGATCATTACTACCATCAGAAACCTGTGACCGTTGAGTATTCTGAACTGTTTCAGTTATACAATCAAGACGCACTCGACAAATCTATCATCGGTTGCTATTGTATGTAAGTGATTTCTTTCTGTAATTTAAGTCTCAAGCTAGCTGTAGTGATCCTTTTGATCAATCATTACCTGTAATTATCCTCACTATATTAATTCTTTTCTGTGGTATTATGAAGGATGAAGATGTATGAAATGAGAAAAGGTGGACGCTATGGCATTGGGTTCATTGACCCAAACACCGTTAATGAATACACATGGAAAATAAACAAGCATCATGAAAAGCAGGTAGAGGACAGCATGCTAGAGTTCTTTAAGCGCCTCAAATACAATGAAGATATACTACTTCCTTACAACTTCCAGTGAGTCACACTTTCTTGTACTACAAATTCTCTGTTTTTGCCTACTAGCTAGCTACATGTTTTTGCTTACATATGCCCGCTTAATTAAGACATGCAAACGTGTGTGCGTGCAGATTTCACTAGAACTTGTGTATCATTAAAGTTGACGCTAGAACAGTTGAAATACTGGACTCACTACTCAAAGCAAATAGTGACTATAACATCTTGTTTGGGATAGTCAACAGGTAATTTCAATCATTATTAACTATATATCTCGGCCTATTTAGTTCGTCATTTCATGATATGAACTATTTAATAACCCCTTTATTCATTTTCTTTGTCCGCGGGCAGGGCTTGGGCAAGGTTCATCAGCGTCACGGAAGGCGAATGGAAACGACAGCTGAAATGGTTTCGACCCAAGGTAAGTAATTAAGTAGTACTAGCTAGCTAGCTAGCTGCCATCTCTTTAATTATCATGCTTGATTAATTATTATCTGATCAAATTAAATTCCATTCTCGTAATAAAGGCCCTGAAGCAGGCGCGGGGGACTGATCTGTGTGCATTCTGCGTTTGCGAGAACATTCGCATGATGGCGTCCGAAAGGAGCAGATCTCAAAGACAGGAATGGGTACGCTTGTCAGAACACTATTCACAATTTTTACACCATTATCGATATCTAGTCACACAACTAATACACATGCATATTAATCTCCTTCTTAACAGTTCACAGAGGTGCGGGACAAGCTCCTAGAAACGGAGCGCGTAGAAGCACTTCCAGAGGAAATAGCGGGATTTTTGCTCGACCAGGTCATAAATCCGAAGGGAGAATACTATTACCCGCTACCGCCCCCATCGACCAGGTCATGAACCACTTCCAATTGTCATCATGCTCCGAAGGCACCAATTAGGCTAATGCCACTGGCTCCGAAGGCAACATGCATATGTAGGAGAAATTGTATATAGCTATACATGTGTGTATGTGTGAATTAATATGGTGGTTTGTGAGACATTGATGATATATATATGATTGGTTCTACTAGAAATTCTATATATATATATATATATATATATATATATATATGTGCATAACGTGTACAATGTGTAGTATCATAAAATACCAGCAAACGAAAAAGAATTAAAATGGAAAACACAAAATTAAATGAAAAAGAAATCATAAAACCAAAAAAACCCCAAACATTTTAGTACCGGTTGGTGTTACCAACCGGTACTAAAGGGCTCCCGGCCCCCGGAGCTGGCTCGTGCCATGTGGTTGCCCTTTAGCACCGGTTCGTGCTGAACCGGTACTAAAGGGGGGGCCTTTAGTGCCCACACTTAAGTGCCGGTTATGGAACCGGCACTAAAGGGCCTTACGAACCGGTGCTATTGCCCGGTCTGCACTAGTGGTGCATGAGAGTGGTGTGAAGGAGGACTCTATGTCAATGGTGACGACTTCATGATGGCACCAGCAAGGACTGCATCTTCAGGACTCCTCAAGATTTTGAGACTCGAGACAAGAATTCAATACACACTACTGGGTGAAGGACGGTTGACGGGCACCCTGGAGAAACCAGTGCTTGGCCGGGATGCATGGAGAAGCGCCATGACATCTTGCAGAAAGCTTCACCCAGACTAAAAGAGATGGAAGAATACTTCATGCCCGAAAGCTTACCTGTGCAACCACAAGTCACTATGGGCTCTGGCTTGGTTGACCTTAGTTGTGACTCTGGCTGGGATGGTGCTAGCAGATGTAGAACTACGGTAGGATTGGATGAGCACCGGACAGTGGTCAGAGGAACTCTTCGGAAGACAATGATTCGGTCATCTTGTTCTCAAACACCCTGAAGTGCGAGAATGTAAAGAGAGGGATCGAATCTTGTGAGTAAAGTGTACAAACCTCTGCAGAGGGTTAAAAACCTAATCGATTAGCCGTGTCCCTGGTTACAGACAATTTGAGCCTCTTGACTTGGATCTATCTCGGAACTCTCAACACCGGACTGATAACTTAATTGTGGGCAACTTATGATGATTTGGGCTATGAGACATCGGTTGACGGAACCATGTCATGATAGAAAACTCCGTAGTACAGACTCCGGTTAATTCCTTTGATGTAGGGAAATAAAACCAGCTTTTATGCAAACAAAACTCAGATACATAGCCACAAAGCCATATTGCATATAGTATAGTTTATCATTTGTTTTCTCTTATTGTGATCTTGCCGGTACATTCAATGTACTGACCTACACGGCCGCAACATATCATGTTGCAGATATTTCTTCGACGAGTAAGAGTTACGATACAGGGTTACGGTCTACACTCAACTTGCCGATGGCGTTGATGGGACTACACACCCGATTGTTTGTTTCCGCTGAGACTTATGAGGTATATATCAGTTTTACGTTATTTATACATGTGATTGCACTTTGATATATACATTGATGCACTGTGTGTGCCAGCATACCGATCCAGGGATGGCACAGATACATAGAGGCTTGACCATCTGAGGTCGGTCGCTACAAGGAGGCACCACCACCACACAGGCCGGCCTTCGAACCGATGCCATCTCAGTCACTGGCACTATTAGGAAAAGGCTTATAGGTGAACTCACATTAGAGGTGGGCAAAGTATAGCACCTGCTACTAGTAATCTAAAAAATTACCAGTGGTGGGCGCCAAAATTCTCCCGCCATTACTATCAGCTTACTAGTGGCGGGCATCAGTTTGCGCCTGCCACTGGTAACAACTATCCAAATTTGTCATGGGACAAATGTTACTAGTGGCGGGCATAAAACCGTGCCCGCCACCAGATTTTTTGGTCCCGTGACAAATTAATCTATCGAAAAATACCAGTGGTGGGCATCAATAAGTGCCCACCACTGGTAACTCAATTAGCAGTGGCGGGCTTGATTTTGCGCCCGCCACAAGTATGTTTTTCTGCCCGCCACTGCTAATTTTTCCTACCAGTGATAGGCGCATATTGTGCTCGCCACTCGTATTTTTGGAGCCTCTACTCCTCAAGATGTCAGTATGCACTTGCATAATTTTTCTGAATTGTGCAAATGACACGCATTAGATATTATGATCCAGACACTTTGAAGTTGTGTCTATTTCCTTTCTACTTGAGAGGAAAAGCAAAAGAATGGCTTCTAGCTATGCCTACAGGTAATATAACATAAGGGGCTGATTGTTGTAGTAAGTTTTTGCCTAAGTTCTACCCACGTGCAAAAATTATGAAACTTCCTTCACAGATAACAAGTTTTAAGCAGGAAGATCTTGAGCCACTAGCGCTTGCACGGGGTCGCGTGAAGGAAGCTATAAGGAATTTTCCCACCCATGGAATGGAAGAATGGTTAATCCTTCATATGTTTTATAGTGCTTTAAATCCTTTGTAAAAACTATGCTTGATATTGTTGTAGGAGGAACTATTATGGGTAAACCCATAGCTGATGTTAAAAAGTTGCTTGACGAGATGCTAGAAAACCATGCCTAATGGCATGTTGAAAGGACTACCATGAAGAGAGTCAATGCAATTGAAGAACATAACATGGAGTTAACTGCTAAGCTTGGTGAACTCATCTCCATTATGAAAGGTAATGAATAGCTAAAGGTGAATGTTGGTATGCTCATTGAGCAAATTATATGTCCATATGCATGATTTTTAGTGTTTGTCCTTTTCACTATGAGCATTGCATAATATTTATTCTTAGTTGGTTTTTATTAGGTTTCTTTCTCTTTGTGTGTCTTGTAGTTGCTGCGGACTTCCCAAGCACTTAGCACGATCAATGGAGTTCAAACAGTGGACACCCAGGACCCCAGACTTGGCCATTTTGAACATGAAAAAAATTCATTTCACCAAAGTGATCCAAATCAAGATCTAAAACAAGAAATGGATTGGCCTCATTCATACGAATCCAACGATCCCAAGAACGTCAAATTATGAGTTCGTATGAAGAAATTGTGACCCTTTTACCAAAGAGAGGCAGATCAAAATACGATGTTTCATACGACCATGTGCAGTCATTTGAGCACCCGTATGGAGTCCAGATAGCACTGAAAGTTGCCTCTCGTGACGGGATTCTTCATGGATTTTGTCCCCGTTTGTTCCCACGACTTCCTTGGCCTTCAAGGGATGATTTGGGAGAGGATTGAGCTCATCGAGAGCCCTTGGATCAAATGAGAGAAGCCACAACAAGGGAGGAGGCATAGGGAGAGCTCTTATATATACACCTTCAATCCTTGTCGCCACCATCTTCATATCATCTCAATCTTCATCAAGCCATCATTCTTCATCTCCTCTCCAAGTCGAGCCTCCATCCACATCAAGACACCATTGTTGCAACCTTGAAGGAGACCGGAAGGGAGCCGCCCCGGCGGGGCGCGGCCATGGGCTGCCGCCGGAACGCCACCGTCATCACCATCATCATCCGCGCCATCGTACCGCCACCGCCATCATCACCACCATCACAATCCCTTCCTCCCCCATCACGGTCTCCGTGATGGGTTGTAACAATTCTTGAACCCCCTTATATGTGATGTTATTTGAGTAATTATTGGCTATGGGTCGGTCAATTAGTAAGTGGTTATTTGATATGTGTCATCTAATTATGTGCGTTGCTTATTTACCTTCGGTAACTTAGTGATGGGAGATGTCCTATCAATTGGCATAGTTGGAGACATCCAACTCCCCATGCCACACATGAAGTATATAGATGGTTGTGGAAACCTAGAGACATATGATGTGACAGGTGTTGATATCTTTGTATTAGCCGCCTCAGGTATGGGACAAGAAGTAGGGTGAATGAGTTATCTCAACAACGCGTCTTGAGAGATACTGTTATGTGAGGGACTGCCCACCATAAGTACACCACTGTATCCTATAATGCAGGTACCGCCTTAGTCACAACGTGGCATAGTCGTAAAACCCGAACTCTTTTCCACGCCCATACCAACGAGGTCGTACCTAGATGCCTGCAGTCTCATCCGAAACATCACATAATTCTCTTAGTTTATTTCCTATACTTAGTTTAGTATTTATTTTCTGTTCTCTCTAGTTTAGTTTAACTTGTTTTTACCATTCTCTTACAACTTACTTAAGTGAGCTATTTCCAAACTCTGGTTTGGATGTGAGTGTGGTAATGTTAGTGACAACACAACTGTGGGGATTGTGGTGCCATCCTATTCACTCCCTATGGTATCGACAAAACTTACTTAGCACGAAATTGCTACATAGCCATGTGCCCTTGTAGGTCATCAGCAAGCATAGGAGCCAGGCAACCCAGCTTGGCAAAAAATCTCAAGTCAAATTGATGCATATGTTGGCTTTATAATGAATGGTAGGAAGGCGTCACTTGTATAGTAAATATGGTGTCGCTAAGTAATGGGATGGAGCCCTCAGGACTCTGCATCAAGGCGTTCTTAAGGAGCCCCCAGTTTATTTTAACAGGCACTTTCGCAAGTCCGAAGTAATTTAAGTAAATACTATTAAAAGGGTTGCGCAAAATATGGCCATGAGCCAAATTATGCATAGTACATAGAGACACAGTAGCGGTATTAGTGCGATAATTTGATGCTAATATTTATAAGAGGGTACTGGTCAACAAAATACAATAAGAAACATAAAAAATTAAATATAAAAGAGGGGTGGGGCCTTTATTTAACCGTGAAAACGGCGCAGCCGAGCAGCATTCCATGGGTTTCGCTCTAGTCGATTCTTATTGGGATCCCAAAGGCGATATACTCCCCCAGTAATCACTTGGTCGATGATAAATGGTCCATCCGACTTGACCGATAGTTTATGTTGATCTGGCTCATCCGGGTGATGCTAGAGGACTGAATCGCTAACATTGTAAGTTTTTGCTCTAACCTCCCTGCTCTGGTAGTGTCTCGTCTGTTGTTGATAGAAGGTGGAACGTGCTCGGGACACATCGCGCTCCTCATCGATGGCATCGAGGTCATCATGCCGATCCAACTCAGCCTCTCATTCTTCATACATTCGCACCCGAGGTGCATCATGGATGTGATCGCTAGGGATGATAGCCTCGGCTTCGTAAACCATAAAAAATGGAGTGTAGCATGTGGATCTATTAGGTGTGGTGTGCTATTTTTGATAGGCCTTGGAATTTCTCTAGAGAGAAAGGATCATGTAGTATAGTAGCGGATAGTATTTCTCTCAGTTAAGAACCAAGATTATCAAACCAGTAGGACACTCATGTGAACAAATGTCAATAGTACATGCACACGCACACAACAAATACTTGCACCCAACACGGGCAAGAGGGTTGTCAATCCCGTTGTACTCGTTAATTTCAAGGATTAATTCTGGTAGTGATAGATAGATAAATTGCAAAGAAAAATAAAAGATAATAAATTGCAGCATCTATTTTTAGGGTTTTAGTAAATATAAAGTGAATGGACCCCGGGGCCATAGCGTTCACTAGAGGCATCTCTCTTATGAGCATAGCAACTATGGGTAAAGGAATTACTGTTGGGAAATTGATAGAAAAGTGCATATTTATGATGTTATTCATGGCATGATCAATCTATAGGCATTACGTCCTAGACAAGTAGACTGACATCCATCTGCATCTACTACTATTACTCCACCACTCGACTGTTATCATCATGCATCTTAAGGTATTAAGTTCATAACAAACAGAGTAATGCTTGAAGCATAATGACATAATGTATACAAAGCAAGACCAAATAATATGTTCGAGCTCCATCGTTTTATCCTTAGTAGCAACAATCCAAATATGTGCCTCGCTAGACCTGCTATCACAAAGTTAGGACACCGCAAGATTGTGATTTACAAAAACCATGGTGGCTAAAATATGGCTTAATATCTTAATGTTTTCACCTTTTTACTAGTAGGGAGACGATAGGTCAACTCGAAAAGGACCTGAAGCAAGCTCGAGAAGCTGCTCAGTACGACGAGGCTTGAGAGGAAGCTGGCCACCGGGTTCATGCCACCAAAATTGAAGAATATGATCAACTTAAGGCCGACAAGGACCAGCAAGTCCTAAATATTAGGAGACTAGAGTCATAACTAGCTGTCGTCAAAAATGAAAACAAGGAAGCATCCGAATTTCTTCCTGGTAAGCAATCCTTCTTGCGCACGGCCGCATGTGATTTTCTCAAAGGAGTATCTCACTTTTTTTGAATGGCAGTTGTCCTTCCTGAGCAGCCTGGGGGAGCTAGATACACATCACTAAGATCATGGTTAATAAAACAGCTAAAAATCGGCTATAAGGAGTTGCCATGTCATCTAGAGACAACCTAGTAGCCGGCATGTACAATAGTAAATTTTAGGATAATTGATTTTATGAACCTAGTTGGGTCACACTTGGCAGGTTTGTTGGGGATCGTTGCAGAAATTAAAAAAATTCTACACATCACCAAGATCAATCTATGGAGAGACTAGCAACGACGGAGAGGGGAGTGTATCTTCATACCCTTGAAGATCGCAAAACAGAAGCGTTACAAGAATGCGGATGAAGGAGTCGTACACAAAGCGATTCAGATCGTGGCCGAATCCGATCTAAGCACCGAACAACGGTGCCTCCGCGTTCAACACACGTGCGGCCCGGTGACGTCTTCCGCGCCTTGATCCAGCAAGGAGAGAGGGAGAGGTTGAGGAAGACTCTGTCCAGCAGCAGCATGATGGCATGGTGGTGGTGGAGGAGTGCGGCACTCCAGTAGGGCTTCGCCAAGCACTGCAAGAGACGAGGAGGGAGAGGGGTAGGGCTGCGCCAAGATAGAGGGAGACTCGTGTTGTTGGCAGCCCCAAAACTCCCCACTGTATATAGGAGGAGGGGAGAGGCTGCGCCCCCATATAGGGTTCCCCCCTAGGGGTGGCGGCCAGCCCTAGATGCATCTAGGGGGCGGCCAGAGGGGGCGCACCCTAGGTGGGCCTTAGGCCCATCTGAGCCTAGGGTTTCCCCTTTCTCCCCTTCCCTGCACCTTGGGCCTCTTGTGGGAGGCGCACCAGCCCACCTAGGGGCTGGTCCCTTCCCACACTTGGCCCACGTAGGCCTCCGGGGCTGGTGGCCCCTCCTGATGGACCCCTGAACCCTTCCGGTGATCCCGGTACGTTACCGATAACGCCCAAAACACTTCCGTTGTCCAAAATGGGACTCCCCATATATAAATATTTACCTCTAGACCATTCCGGAACTCCTCGTGATGTCCGGGATCTCATCCGAAACTCCGAACAACATTCGGTAACCATGTACTTCTACTTCCTATAACCCTAGCGTCATCGAACCTTAAGTGTGTTGACCCTATGGGTTCGGGAACCATGCAGACATGACCGAGACATCTCTCCGGTCAATAACCAACAGCAGGATCTGGATACCCATGTTGGCTCCCACATGTTCCATGATGATCTCATTGGATGAACCACGATGTCAAGGATTCAATCAATCCCGTATGCGATTCCCTTTGTCTACCAGTATAGCACTTGCCCGAGATTCGATCATCGGTATACCGATACCTTGTTCAATCTCGTTACGACAAGTCTCTTTACTCGTTCTATAACACATCATCCCGTGACCAACCCCTTAGTCACATTGAGCTCATTACGATGATGTCTTACCGAGTGGGCCCAAAGATACATCTCCTTCAGACGGAGTGAGAAATCCCAGTCTTGATTCGTGCCAACTCAACAGACACTTTCGGAGATACCCGTAGTGCACCTTTATAGCCACCCAGTTACGTTGTGACGTTTGGCACACCCAAAGCATTCCTACGGTATCCGGGAGTTGCACAATCTCATGGCGTAAGGAAAAGATACTTGACATTAGAAAAGCTTTAGCAGACGAACTACACAATCTTGTGCTATGCTTAGGATTGGATCTTGTCCATCACATCATTCTCCTAATGATGTGATCCCGTTATCAGTGACATCCATTGCCCATGGTCAGGAAACCGTAACCATCTATTGATCAACGAGCTAGTCAACTAGAGGCTCACTAGGGACATGTTGTGCTCTATGTATTCACACATGTATTACAATTTTCGGATAACACAATTATAGCATGAACAATAGACAATTATCACGAACAAGGAAATATAATAATAACCATTTTATTATTGCCTCTAGGGCTTATTTCCAACAGTCTCCCACTTGCACTAGAGTCAATAATCTAGTTACATTGTGATGAATTGAACACCCATAGAGTTCTGGTGTTGATCATGTTTTGCTCATGGAAGAGGTTTAGTCAACGGATCTGCGATATTCAGGTCCGTATGCACTTTACAAATATCTATGTCTCCATTTTGAACATTTTCACAAATGGAGTTGAAGCGACGCTTGATATGCCTGGTCTTCTTGTCAAACCTGGGCTCCTTGGCAAGGGCAATGGCTCCAGTGTTGTGACAGAAGAGAGTCATCGGGCCTGACGCATTGGGAATAACTCCTAGGTCGGCAATGAACTCCTTCATCCAGATTGCTTCATGTGATGCCTCCGAGGCTGCCATGTACTCCGCTTCACATGTAGATCCCGCCACGACGCTTTGCTTGCAACTGCACCAGCTGACTGCCCCTCCATTCAAAATATACACGTATTCGGTTTGTGACTTGGAGTCATCCAGATCTATGTCGAAGCTAGTTTCAACATAACCCTTTACGACGAGCTCTTCGTCACCTCCATAACCAAGAAACATGTCCTTAGTCCTTTTCAGGTACTTCAGGATATTCTTAACCGCTGTCCAGTGTTCCATGCCAGGATTACTTTGGTACCTTCCTACCAAACTTACGGCAAGGTTAACATCAGGCCTGGTACACAGCATGGCATACATGATATACCCTATGGCCGAGGCATAGGGGATGACACTCATCTTTTCTCTATCTTCTGTCGTGGTCGGGCATTGAGCCGTGCTCAATCTCACACCTTGCAATACAGGAAAGAACCCTTCTTGGACTGATCCATACTGAACTTTTTCAATATCTTGTCAAGGTACGTGCTTTGTGAAAGACTAATGAGGCGTCTCGATCTATCTCTATAGATCTTGATGCCTAATATATAAGCAGCTTCTCCAAGGTCCTTCATTGAAAAACTCTTATTCAAGTAGGCCTTTACGCTTTCCAAGAGTTCTATATCATTTCCCATCAATAGTATGTCATCCACATGTAATATGAAAAATGCCACAGAGCTCCCACTCACTTTCTTGTAAACACAGGCTTCTCCATAAATCTGTGTAAACCCAAACGCTTTGATCATCTCATCAAAGCGAATGTTCCAACTCCGAGATGCTTGCACCAGCCCATAGATTGAGCGCTGGAGCTTGCATACCTTGTCAGCATTCTTAGGATCGACAAAACCTTCCAGCTGCATCATATACAATTCTTCCTTAAGGAAACCATTAAGGAATGTCGTTTTGATGTCCATTTGCCATATCTCATAATCATATAATGCGGCAATTGCTAACATGATTCAGACGGACTTCAGCTTCGCTACGGGTGAGAAGGTCTCATCATAGTCAACCCCTTGAACTTGTCGATAACCCTTAGTGACAAGCCGAGCTTTATAGATGGTCACATTGCCATCCGCGTCTGTCTTCTTCTTAAAGATCCATTTATTTTCTATGGCTTGCCGATCATCGGGCAAGTCAGTCAAACTCCATACTTCGTTTTCATACATGGATCCTATCTCGGATTTCATCGCTTCAAGCAATTTGTTGGAATCCAGGCCCGCCATCGCTTATTCATAGTTCGAAGGTTCACCGTTGTCTAACAACATGATTTCTAGGACAGGGTTGCCGTACCACTCTGGCGCGGAACGTGTCCTTGTGGACCTACGAAGTTCAGTAGCAACTTGATCCGAAGTTTCATGATCATCATCATTAACTTTCTCTCTAGTCGGTGCAGGCACCACAAAAACATTTTCTTGAGCTGCGCCACTTTCCGGTTCAAGAGGAAGTACCTCATCAAGTTCTACTTTCCTCCCACTTACTTCTTTCAGGAGAAACTCTTTCTCTAGAAAGGATCCATTCTTGGCAACAAAGATCTTGCCTTCGGATCTGAGGTAGAAGGTATACCCAATAGTTTCCTTAGGGTATCCTATGAAGACGCATTTTTCTGACTTGGGTTCGAGCTTTTCAGGTTGAAGTTTCTTGACATAAGAATCGCATCCCCAAACTTTCAGAAATGACAGCTTAGGTTTCTTCCCAAACCATAATTCATACGGTGTCGTCTCAATGGATTTCGATAGAGCCCTATTTAAAGTGAATGCGGCAGTCTCTAAAGCATAACCCCAAAATTATAGCGGCAGATCGGTAAGAGACATCATAGATTGCACCATATCCAATAGAGTGCGATTACGACATTCGGACACACCATTACGCTAAGGTGTTCCAGGCGGCATGAGTTGTGAAACAATTCCACATTTCCTTAAGTGCGTGCCAAATTCGTGACTCAAATATTCTCCCCCACGATCTGATCGCGAGAACTTTATTTTCCTGTCATGTTGATTCTCTAACTCATTCTGAAATTCCTTGAACTTTTCAAAGGTCTCAGACTTGTGTTTCATTAAGTAGACATATCGATATCTACTCAAGCCATCAGTGAGGGTGATAACATAACGATAGCCACCGCGAGCCTCAACGCTCATTGGACCGCACACATCAGTATGTATGATTTCCAATAAGTTGGTTGCTCGCTCCATTGTTCCGGAGAACAGAGTCTTGGTCATTTTGCCCATGAGGCATGGTTCGCACGTGTCAAATGATTCACAATCAAGAGACTCCAAAAGTCCATCTGCATGGAGTTTCTTCATGCGTTTGACACCAATGTGACCAAGGCGGCAGTGCCACAAGTATGTGGGACTATCATTATCAACCTTACACTTCTTGGTATTCACACTATGAATATGTGTAACATCAGGTTTGAGATTAAACAAGAATAAACCATTGACCAGCGGGGCATGACCATAAAACATATCTCTCATATAAATGGAACAACCATTATTCTCAGATTTAAATGAGTAGCCATCTCGCATTAAACGAGATCCAGATACAATGTTCATGCTCAAAGCTGGCACTAAATAACAATTATTGAGGTTTAAAACTAATCATGTAGGTAAATGTAGAGGCAGCGTGCCGACGGTGATCACATCAACCTTGGAACCATTCCCGACGCGCATCGTCACCTCGTCCTTCGCCAGTCTCCGCTTATTCCGCACCTCCTGTTTTGAGTTACAAATATGAGCAACCGCACCGGTATCAAATATCCAGAAGCTACAACGAGCGCTGGTTAGGTTCACATCAATAACATGTATATCACATATACCTTTGGTATTGCCGACCTTCTTATCCGCTAAGTACTTGGGGCAGTTCCGCTTCGAGTGACAGTTTCCCTTACAATAAAAGCACTCAGTCTCAGGCTTGGGTCCATTCTTTGGCTTCTTCCCGGCAGCTTGCTTACCGGGCGCGGCAACTCCCTTGCCGTCCTTCTTGAAGTTCTTTTTACCATTGCCTTTCTTGAACTTAGTGGTTTTATTCACCATCAACACTTGATGTTCCTTTTTGATCTCCACCTCCGCTGATTTCAGCATTGAATATACCTCAGGAATGGTCTTTTCCATCCCCTGCATATTGAAGTTCATCACAAAGCTTTGGTAGCTAGGTGGAAGCGACTGAAGGATTCTGTCAATGACCGCGTCGTCCGGGAGATTGACTCCCAGCTGAGACAAGCGGGTGTGCAACCCAGACATCTTGAGTATATGCTCGCTGACAGAACTATTCTCCTCCATCTTACAACTATAGAACTTGTCGGAGACTTCATATCTCTCGACTCGGGCATGAGCATGGAAAACCATTTTCAGCTCTTGGAACATCTCATATGCTCTGTGCTGCTCAAAACACTTTTGGAGCCCCGGTTCTAAGCTGTAAAGCATGCCGCACTGAACCAGGGAGTAATCATCACTACACGACTGCCAGGCGGTCATAACGTCTTGAGTTGCTGGGAAAACAGGTCCGTCACCTAGCGGTGATTCAAGGACATATGCTTTCTTGGCAGCTATGAGGATAATCCTCAGGTTACGGAACCAGTCCGTGTAGTTGCTACCATCGTCTTTCAGCTTGGTTTTCTCTAGGAACGCATTGAAGTTGAGGGCAACATTAGCGTGGGCCATTTGATCTACAAGACATATTGCAAAGTTTTAGACTATGTTCATGATAATTAAGTTCATCTAATCAAATTATTTAATGAACTCCCACTCGGATAAACATCCCTCTAGTCATCTAAGTGATACATGAGTCGAGTCAACTAGGCCGTGTCTGATCATCACGTGAGACGGACTAGTCATCATCGGTGAACATCTTCATGTTGATCGTATCTTCTATACGACTCATGCTCGACCTTTCAGTCTTCCGTGTTCTGAGGCCATGTCTGTACATGCTAGGATCATCAAGTCAACCTAAGTGTATTGCGGGTGTAAATCTGGCTTACACCCGTTGTATGCGAGCGTTGGAACCTATCACACCCGATCATCACGTGGTGCTTCGGAACAACGGACCTTAGCAACGGTGCATAGTTAGGGGGAACACTTTCTTGAAATTATTGCGAGGGATCATCTTATCTAAGCTACCGTCGTTCTAAGAAAATAAGATGTAAAAACATGATAAACATCTCATGCAATCAAATATTGACATGATATGGCGAATATCATTTTTGCTCCTTTTGATCTCCATCTTCAGGGTGCCATGATCATCATCGTCACCGGCATGACACCATGACCTCCATCATCATGATCTCCATCATCGTGTCTTCATGAAGTTGTCTCGCCAACTATTACTTCTACTACTATGGCTAACGGTTAGTGATAAAGTAAAGTAATTACATGACGTTTATGTTGACACGCAGGTCATAAATAAATTAAGACAACTCCTATGGCTCCTGCCGGTTGTCATACTCATTGACATGCAAGTCGTGATTCCTATTATAAGAACATGATCAATCTCATACATCACATATATCATTCATCACATCCTTTTGTCCATATCACATCACACGGCATATGCTGCAAGAACAAGTTAGACGTCCTCTAATTGTTGTTGCAAGTTTTTTACGTGGATGCTATAGGTTTCTAGCAAGAACGTTTCTTACCTACGCCAAAACCACAACGTGATATGCCAATTTCTATTTACCCTTCATAAGGACCCTTTTCATCGAATCCGATCTGACTAAAGTGGGAGAGACAGACACGCGCTAGCCACCTTATGCAACTAGTACATGTCAGTCGGTGGAACCAGTCTCACGTAAGAGTACGTGTAAGGTCGGTCCGGGCCGCTTCATCCCACGATGCCGCCGAATAAAGATAAGACTAGTAGCGGCAAGTAAATTGACAAAATCGACGCCCACGACAACTTGTGTTCTACTCGTGCATAGAAACTACGCATAGACCTAGCTCATGATGCCACTATTGGGGATCGTTGCAGAAATTAAAAAAAATCTACGCATCACCAAGATCAATCTATGGAGAGACTAGCAACGAGAGAGAGGGGAGTGTATCTTCATACCCTTGAAGATCGCGAAACGGAAGTGTTACAAAAACATGGATGAAGGAGTCATACACGAAGCGATTCAGATCATGGACGAATCCGATCTAAGCACCGAACGACGGTGCCTCCGCGTTCAACACACGTGCAGCCCGGTGACGTCTCCCGTGCCTTGATCTAGCAAGGAGAGAGAGAGAGAGAGGTTGGGGAAGACTCCGTCCAGCAGCAGCACGACGGCGTGGTGGTGGTGGAGGAGCGTGGCACTCCAGCAGGGCTTCGTCAAGCACTGCGAGAGACGAGGAGGGAGAGGGGTAGGGCTGCTCCAAGAGAGAGGGAGATTCGTGTCGTTGGCAGCCCCAAAAACCCCCACTATATATAGGGGGAGGGGAGGTGTTGCGCCCCCATCTAGGGTTCCCCCCTAGGGGTGGCGGACAGCCCTAGATGCATCTAGGGGGGCGGCTACAGGGGGAGAGGGGGCGCACCCTAGGTGGGCCTTAGGCCCATCTGAGCCTAGGGTTTCCCCTTTCTCCCCTTCCCTGCGCCTTGGGCCTCTTGTGGGAGGCGCACTAGCCCACCTAGGGGCTGGTCCCTTCCCACACTTGGCCCACGCAGGCCTCCGGGGCAGGTGGCCCCTCCCGGTGGACCCCCGAACCCTTCCGGTGGTCCCGGTACGTTACCGATAATGCCCAAAACACTTCCGGTGTCCAAAACGGGACTTCCCATATATAAATATTTACCTCTGGACCATTCTGGAACTCCTCGTGACGTCCGAGATCTCATTCGGGACTCCGAACAACATTCGGTAACCACGTACTTCTATTCCCTATACCCCTAGCGTCATCGAACCTTAAGTGTGTAGACCCTACTGGTTCGGGAACCATGCAGACATGACCGAGACATCTCTCCGATCAATAACCAACAGCAGGATCTGGATACCCATGTTGGCTCCCACATGTTCCACGATGATCTCATCGGATGAACCATGATGTCAAGGATTCAATCAATCTCGTATGCTATTCCCTTTGTCTACCGGTATAGCACTTGCCCGAGATTCGATCATCGGTATACCGATACCTTGTTCAATCTCGTTACGACAAGTCCCTTTACTCGTTCCGTAACACATCATCCTGTGACCAACCCCTTAGTCACATTGAGCTCATTACGATGATGTCTTACCGAGTGGGCCCAGAGATACCTCTCCGTCATACGGAGTGACAAATCCCAGTCTCGATTCATGCCAACTCAACAGACACTTTCGGAGATACCCATAGTGCACCTTTATAGCCACCCAGTTACGTTGTGACATTTGGCACACCCAGAGCATTCCTACGGTATCCGGGAGTTGCACAATCTCATGGTCTAAGGAAAAGATACTTGACATTAGAAAAGCTTTAGCAGACGAACTACACGATCTTGTGCTATGCTTAGGATTGGGTCTTGTCCATCACATCATTCTCCTAATGATGTGATCCCATTATCAATGACATCCAATGCCCATGGTCAGGAAACCGTAACCATCTATTGATCAACGAGCTAGTCAACTAGAGGCTCACTAGGGACATGTTGTGGTCTATGTATTCACACTTGTATTACGATTTCCGGATAACACAATTATAGCATGAACAATAGACAATTATCATGAACAAGGAAATATAATAATAACCATTTTATTATTGCCTCTAGGGCATATTTCCAACAAGGTTTACCCCTAGTTTTCAAAAACACTCATTCACGCCCAAACCACTTTGTTCGTCTTATGCTTTTGCCCTTTGACCGTTTGACCATGAATTCAAAAAATTCTTAACAAATTCATTATAACTCAGAAAAATGTGAATAAGATATTAAAATGTTAAGAAAAACATCACCTATATGTGCATGTGATTTTCACTCATGAAAAAAGTGTTGGGAAGTCCCCATCTCATTTTGAGCTCATATGATCTCAACACGAACAGTAAAATCTAAAAAAAATGTAAAACAATTCAAAAAAATTCTTTAAAAAATTGTGGCAAATATTGGACAATGTTTTTAGTGCTTGCCAAATTTCATCAGGGAATGGCATTCATGTAAGTTGTGGGCAAAAAACAAAATTAGCACTCCAAAATGCTTTTGTTTTCGAGTATCGGTTTTGTTTTTTTTCTCACCACAACTTCCACGAATGTCATTCCCTTATGAAACTTGGCAAGACCTCAAAACATTGGTCAATGCTTGCCACCTAAAATTTTTAGAATAAATTTTACAATTTTTCCAGATTTTACTATTCAAGCTGAGATCATAGGAGCTCGATATGAGATGGGACCTCCTAACACATTTTTCATGAATGGAAATGACATGCACATATAGGGGATGTTTTTATGAACATTTTGATATCTTATTCACATTTTTCTGAGTAAGTATGATTTTTTTACGATTTTTCTAGACGGCCAAACGGTCAAAGGGAAAAAGTATAAGACGAGCAAAGTGATTTGGGCAGGTATGAGTGTTTTAGGAAACTAGGGGTAAACCTGCCGAGGGGGACAAAACTAAGGGCACAGAATTAATTATCCTTAAATTTTAAATGTGTACTACTTTATTGATAGTTGGCCCACCTTACAACCCCACAAAGAGTCTTGGGGCTCGTGCTACAGCTGGCTACTAGTGAAGAGCCCGCTTCTCTTCTCTCTCCTCTTCTCTCTCCTCTTCTCTCTCTTCCAAAACTAAGCAAAGATATAATTTTATAGTCCTTATAACCTGCTTATGTCACCTTATTGTACTTTGCTCTAAAGGATGTAATGATTGGTCTTAAGTAGGTTTACTTTTTACTCCATCTGTTACAAAATATATTTCATCATGGAGGGAATAGATTGCATGAGTTGTATGGATATAATAAGGGGCCGTGTGTGAGGTACACAGCTGCAAACGGAGCAAAATAAGGGATGCCCGGTCGATGGCTGCGGATGCGCCCGTCTGAGGGGCCTGATTAGTTGTATCGGCTGTTGATGCTCTAACATGAGGCATCCTCAATAACACTGTGCTCCCTAGTTTTATAGAGCCCATATTCAATTGAGGTCTTCAACTGGAATTTGGTCACCCAATTTTGACCGAGTCAACAATTTGGCAATGCTCTCTCATTCAAGTCTTTTATACTAGTATACATTATGCTTCCAAATTCTTAGGGCCACACAATTAATTGACATCTTCAATTTATAATTGGGTCACTCGATTTTGACCTGTCAATAATTTATCAATGAGCTCTCTCATTCAATTCTTTTAATTAACTATGTTCCTTAATTTTGAAACTCTTTAAGTCAATTGGGTTACTCAATTTTGAATTTGGTTTACGATTTTGATTAGGTCAATAATTTTCCAAATCAATCAATAGCAACCGACCTATGAAAATATGTAAATCCTGTGTATCCCTCCCACCATCTAGAAAAAAAAAATGCCACCACGTGATTCTATAGCACCAATATAGTACATGCACCCATTGATGCAGAACTTTCCCCACATAAGTATAGGTTGGTTTGCGGATAACACATGATCACACCATGAAAGGCCCACCAAATCATTGTATTATAAACAAAAAGAAACACACTCCATTATCTCCGCCACTCGACAATCTAAATATTACATAAGTTCCAAAATATAAGGGGTGTTAGCTTTTCTCAAACTCAAATTTCTATAACTTTGAACAAGTTCAGAGCAAAAAATATCGACATCCACAATATTAAACAAAAATTATGGAAATTCATTGCATGACAAATCTAATTATGCTGATTTGATATTATCAATTTTCATATATTGCCCTACAAATTTGATCAAAATTAAAAGTTTTAACTTTTCAAAAAAGTAATACACCTTGTATTTTGAAACAGAGCAAGATTTTTTTGTAAGAACCCAAGAACACAAAGGGCGCAACAAAGCGCGCCCAACCCTTCTATACTGTACACTATGCTCCCTGGTTTTTAAGACATCACAACCAATTAAGGTCTCCAATTGATATTAGGTTACCCGATTTTGACCGAATCAAGAATTTCTCAAAGCTCTATAATTCAATTCTGTTATACTATACACTATACTTCCTAATTTTGAAGGCCTTACAATTAATTGAGGTCTTCAATTTAGAATTGGATCATCGATTTTGACCGGATCAACAAATTTCTTTAGGAGCTCTTCCATTTAGTTACTTTAATTCACTGCTCCCTAATTTTGAAGCTCTTTCATTCGACTGAGGTATTCAATTTTGGATTGAGTCAACAATTTTTCAAATCAATCAGCAGTAACCAGCTATAAAAACATATCAACCCCGCGCCCTCCCATCACCTAGAAAAAAGAGGCGCCACCATGTGATACTATAACACCAATATAGTACATGTAGCCACCGATGTACAAATTTCCCCACATAAATATGGGTTGATTAGCGAATAACACATAATCACACCATGAAAGGTCCACCACATTATTTACAAATAAACATAAAACACACTCAATCATCTCCCCACCCGCCAAACTAAATATTCCATTAGTTAAAGAATATAAGGGGTATTAGTTTTTTTGGAAAGTCAAATTTCTGCAGCTTTGACCAATTCAGAGTAAAAAATATCCACATCCACAATATTAAACAAAATGTATGGAAAATTATTTAATGATGAATCTAATGACATCAATTTGATATTTGATATATTTCTCTACAAATTTGATCAAACTTAAAGAGGTTTGAGTTTTCAAAAACGTAATGCACCTTATATTTTGAAATAAAGAGAGTATTTTTTTAGGAATCCCAAGAACACCAACGGCGCAGCAAAGCGCGCCCAACCCTTATAGTATAATTGAAACTCACATGAAAGGGTTTGATAGATTCCCGGTTATTATTGAGTTGGACTCATCAGTTGTAGTTAAGTTGATCCAAGGACGAGACCAAGATAGATCGATTTATGCTTCTTTAGTTAAGGAGATTAGATATCTCTTGTCTCTTCGAGAAAATTGTATTATTCGTGTTAGCCAATAGCCGCTTACAAAATAAGGTTAGCAATAGTGTAGCAAATTTCACTAGTGTTGAAGGTAAAACCATGACTTGGATCGGCCCTTGTCCCTCTATTGTGGTCGAGCTAGCCTCTGCTGCTCGTAATCTTTTGGTGGTTGACTAATACAATTTTTCACTCGCAAATAAGGGGGGATGGGAGGGGGAGGGTTGATAGATACGAGCATTCCTCATATCCTAGGGCAGTAGGACAGCCACCTACCTATCCAGTGGCGTAAAACGGAAGGACTCTCGGTTCGATTCGCCCCCAACAACGCCACATGCCGAGCGATGGTTTTATGCATGAATTCTTAAGAGACGGGACAATCACAAGCACGGCATTAAAGACAGCGATGAGAACTGCCAGTCTTCCACTGTGAGCTGCCGCGCAGATGATACTAGATCCCAGGCCCCGTCACGTATAGGCAGTACCCAGCAATTGCCATAGCTTCCTGTTGATGATGTGAAGGGGGGAGGTACCTAGTACTCCACCACACAATTCCGCGGCAGAAATCACATATCTGACCTCAGGCAGAAATCAAATCACAAACTGATCTGGTCACGAAAAAATTTCATTCTGCTGACCCTTTGGTGTGGCGCCCGACAGCCGGGCGCCGCACCCTACTGTGCAGCGCCCTTCCCTTAGGCGTCGCACATCCTGCCAGCGTGGCAGCCCTGGTCCAGTTGCGGCCCCACACGCACATGTAATGTGCAGCGCCTAGCTCTTGGGCGCTGCACAGTCTGTGTTCCACTTGGGCTGGCCCCACCCTCTCTCCCCTCCCACCCCCACCCCACACACCCCCACCCGACCCAAACCCTTAGACTTGCGGCCCTCCTCTCTTCCCCTCTCCCCCCTCTCAAATCCTTCTCAAATCTTGCAAATCCGGAGTATTTGACCGTGGATTTCGAAGCCAACCCCTCCCTTAAGGTAATCTCCTCCGATCCCCTCGTTTTCATCCATTTGTGAGGGCATG
>NC_041380.1:535820037-535839994 GCF_002162155.2 Triticum dicoccoides | reverse complement strand
CTCTCTTCCCCTCTCCCCCCTCTCAAATCCTTCTCAAATCTTGCAAATCCGGAGTATTTGACCGTGGATTTCGAAGCCAACCCCTCCCTTAAGGTAATCTCCTCCGATCCCCTCGTTTTCATCCATAGGAATTGTCACATTTTCTCAAATCTTTCTAGTTTGGGGAAACCCTAGATTTTGATAGGATTTGGAAATTTGTGTTGAATGATGTTATATTTCTTTGCTAATTTGGGTTGTTTAGGCATCCATAGTATGCTAGGGTTAGGGTTATGTGTGTTTGATGTTGGTGTTAGGGTTATGTTGGTGTTAGGGTTGTGGTTATTGTTATGTGGGGGTTAGGGTTATTAATTCATATATATGTTAGGGCATATGTGTGCAAATATTTTTTCTTAAGTATTTACTTGATATATGTGTGTTTTTGATTATTGTAGGGATGGGGAGAACATGTGTTTATGTTCATCATGTGGATAAAGAGGCCTTTTTGAAAGGCAATGTTGAGACGGACCCGGATGAGCTTGACATGGTGTTTGAGAGTAGTCCTAGCTATGCGGAGCTTTTGAAACAAGTGAGGAAAGATTTGAATTGGATGGACCCAAGTGACGTTGTTGAGTTCGAGGGAAGGCATAATGTTGGTTTAGGAATGCACATCCGTTGGAAGACAATGCGTGTGAACTCCGAGCAACGTTGGGTTGCATACAAGGAGACGGTTGCCGAATCTCTAGACAAGGCTCTTGAGTTATTTGCCTCCAAGAAGGTTGAGTCTACTTTGAATTTAGACTTGAACCGGAACCCCTCCCCGTTGGTTGCTAGCACTCCCCCACCCATGAACCAAGATCAAATGAGTGAACCTCAATTCACGCAAGAAGATTGGCCAACATTGAGCCCGACTCCAAACAACCAAAATGAAGGTTTTGAAGAGGAGAATGATGAGTACGAGGAGGATGACAACGAAGTTGACCTCCATGACAACAATGTGGGTGATCTCGACCAATATCATGTGCAAGAGACAATGGACCAATCCATCCCTTTTTCCCGTGCATATGCATCGGACTCGGATGACGATGGTCCTGATGAAGAAGTTGATGAGGAGGGGTTCACACCGAAGGAGGCCGAAGCATTCAAGAAGGTATTCGGGCGGGATCACAAGACACCATTGTTCAAGGATCTTAGTCTCGCGGATGAAGCCATTGTGGATGGTGGAAAATGCATATCTCTTGGAGCTAGGCCAAGTTCTCACCGTGATTTGGAAGACGGCAAGAACGGGATATATCCTCGGTTGTGAGTTTCAATCCTTCTTGGAATTGAAGATGTGGCTCGACAACTACTCGGTTACACATTATCGTTCACATAAAGTGGCCAACTCGGACGTGAATGTGCGTTACACGGTCAAATGTGAAGTGCCAACATGTCCATGGATTGTGCGTGCAAGGCCATGGAAAGGAGGTCCCACTTGGCGCATAGTGAGTTGTCTACCAACTCACATGTGCCGGCACAAGAATGCGGATGGCAAGCTTGTGTACCAACAACACAGACAACTCACGTCCGAGTTCATTGCTTACAGGCTGTCCAACCAAATATCCACACTTCCAACAATGAGCATCAAGAGTGTCATTGACCTTGTGAAAGCCATCTTTCATTACAAGGTGAAGTACGGCAAGGCATGGAAGGCGAAGCAAGCCGCATTCAAGATGTTGTATGGCAATTGGGAGGAAGCGGATTACCACCAATGCCTGCACTAGGTGTGATCCTACAAAACGCATCATCCAGCTACATATGAAAGAAAAACAATGTTAACTTGACAGCAAGCTTGCATTGCTAATGAATAAATGAGTTGATCACAAAACAGACCAACTACCTGTCGGTACAAGTAGGCAAGAGTCGCTGAACCCCAGCTCCATTTGCTATCGAAGACGGTCAACGCCTTCAGCCACATCCATGGAGCGTTCTTGCCAGTGGAGTCAGGAAACAAAGTCCTCGACACAATGTACCACATATACACACGAGCATGTGTCTGGATCACATCATCAGTTGCATCCGGAGGGCACGTCACAAAGTTATTTTGAATCCACGTGAAAGCAGCTCCGGCTGCCTTCCTTTCCCTCTTCTTCTTCTCTTCTCCCTCCTCTACATCATCCTCAGCCTCGGTAGGAGCCATACCGATAAGAGCAATCATCTGCTCGCGCCACCCATCAGAATCGGTGCTCATACATAGAGGCCTCCCGTCGATAGCAAGACCGGTGATCAACGAGACATCCTCGAGCGTCACGGTCATCTCCCCGGTCCGAAGATGGAAACTGTGGGTCTCTGGCCTCCACCGATCAACAAGAGCGGACACTAGTGGAGCGTTCAGATTCGGCGTGGACCGGCTGACCAACAGAATCCACGGGAGTAGTCCTGCCTGCTTGATGTACGGTGTGTACCGCTCATCGTAAGGCATGGCAGGACCAGAGACCCCGTGATACCGAATCTTCAGAGGTTCAAGCTTCTGCAAAAAACAAGTAATGACAAATCTTAGGGCATGTAAATTTCAACTAAAGGCAAATTTGCAAAATATTTAGATTACTCATTATTACCTTATCCTTCTCGCGCATCATGTAGGCCCGGTGTTGCACGTTGTAGACATCGTCCAGAAGCCAAACCATCCTTACAATTTCAAACAATAAACATATAAAAGTTCATCTTTGTCTCAAATATCGGTATACACTAAACATATAACATGTGTTCAACTACAAGAATCTCAACATCTCCTTCTCACACAATGAATATGTCATATGTGTTCAAATAAACTAAACATCTAATATTTCAAATAAACTCAACATCTAATATTTGAAATAAACTGAACATCTAATATATATCTAAACAAACTTCTCATATATGTCTACAAAAATCAACATCTCATAGTTATCTATAAAAATAGGCATCTCATATATATATCTAAAAAAACTAAACAATCTAGGGTTTCAACAACAAGAATCATATATTGTGAACTAATAAATAACACTACGGTACTACCAATATGAATACACATCCTAAATCGAGCAAACCAAACAAATCAAGGGTTCCATCAAATCTTGGACAAATCTCTAGAATGGCAACAAATTTACGGAGCAAAAGAAAGAGAAGGGAAGAGTTTACCTAGTAGGATGGATTGGGGATCGAATCCACGGATCAAATCTTCAGATCTGAGAGGGATGTGGGGCGATTAGATGGGGGCGCCGCCGCCGCCGCTGCTCTCTGTCCAGAGAGCGGAGAGATGAAGAACTGCCTGATCGGGCTGGGGCGGCCGCGTTTAAGTCACTGTGCAGCGCCCAAGGGCTAGGCGCTGCACGTCAAAGTGTGGCGCCTAGCTCTTAGGCGCTGCACAGGTGCGTGTGGGGCCGCAACTGGATCAGGGCTGCCACGCTGGCAGGATGTGCGACGCCTAAGGAAAAGACGCTGCACAGTAGGGTGCGACGCCCAGCTGTCGGGCGCCACACCAAAGGGTCAGCAGAGTGAAATTTTTTCCTGAACAGGTCAGTTTGTGATTTGATTTCTGCCTCAGGTCAAATCTGTAATTTCTGCCCAATTCCGCAGATCCTGACCGGTGCTATGCTAGACTTCTATCGCGGCGCGTAGCTTAGCTTCACTGTTTTGCGCCGCGCACATGCAGTGATGTGTGATGCACTGATCATCGAATCGACCCACATCCCGTATAGGCAGCGACCCACATCTCGCGAGCCACGCACGACGCACATGCATGGACTGAAGCGTGCAGTGCAAAGACCAACTGACCAACACCATGCACATGCATGTTCCCACTGAGTCGAGTCGTACTAGTCGCTTTGAGCGTTGCGTGTTTTATAGCGACCGCGTTCATATTTGCAGACCTACATACAGCTCCTGCATTGTGGTTATTTTTGCCTGGCCGAATGTTATTATTAGCACCGCAGGAGTGCAGCTCCTCCTGCAAGTGCCGCATGCATGCAACCCTAGCTGCAGTGCAGTGGCTACAGACCTATGCATGCTGATGCAGGGCGGGCCGGCTATAGCTTTAGCCTTTAGTCCTTCTCCTACGCATGTGCTGATAGCTGCAGTGGTATCTATCCAAGGTCTACCGACGCACTCGATTGATTTTTGCTCGCTCATTCTGCCCCACGTACGTGGCTGTGCTTCGCGTTGCGTTGGCCCTCGTCGTTGGATCTCCGAGCCTTGCTGCCATGGCCGGCCGGCGTTGAGCTCGTGCGAGCTAGCCGTCGAACAGCCGCATGGCCCGCATGCTGCTCACTTCAGAATTCACACATCCATGTGTATTCCACACATGCTTTCACGCAGATGCATGAGAGCATGTACAATGATGCTATCTTATAAGTGCCATCTAGGATAAATAATAAGATGAATAAGAGAGAACTCATAAGTAAGAGAAGACTAGAGATGATCTCTTAGCACAATATGTCTCATCATATTTTTAGGAATAGTTGGGTTATTGGTTTTTTTTTAACGAGAAAATTTCTGATCTATTCATCTTCAATCATGGCAGTACAACGAATACCAGAAATAATAAAAATTACATCTAGATCCGTAGACCAACTAGCGACGACTACAAGCACTGAAGCGAGCCGAAAGCGCGGCGCCGTCATCGCCCCTCCATCACCGGAGTCGGACACAACTTGTTGTAGTAGACAGTCAGGAAGTCATCAAGCTGAGGCCCCGTAGGACCAGCCCACCAGATTAGCAACCGCCGCAGATGAAGAATAATGTAGATCAGAAGGATCCTACTCGAAGACACACGAATGTAGACGAACAACGACGAGATCCGAGCAAATCCACCAAAGATTGATCCGCCGGAGACACACCTCCACACGCCCACCGACGGTGTTAGACGCACCGCCAAAACGGTAACTAGGTGGGAAGACCTTTATTCCATCTTCAGAGAGCCGCCGCCGTCTTGTCTTCCTGAGCAGGACACAAACCCTAGCAAAACTGAAAGAAACAACAAAAAATGGAGCCCTTCCGCCGGCCCTTGCCGAGATCCATCACGACCCCATGGCCCTAGGGCCACCGGAGAGGACCGGATCTGCGGCGGCACCGGCAGGGGTGGCAGAAACCATAGCTCTTTTTTTTGCGAAATAGAAACCCTAGCTCTTTATGTGGAGGAGGAGGCGGCGGCGGCTAGCAGGGAAGGCTCCCACACAATAGATCTTTAGTAACAAATAGCTAGTTATTGAAAATAAGGCTAAGAGATGACTCATTGTAAACATTTTGTGTGTCATTTTTAAATTATATGCAAGATTTAAAATTAAACTATCTTATCAACCATTATACATGCGAGTGCCATGAACTGCAAAGTCCTGCACATTTTTCTTTCCACCCTTAAATTAGGTCGATCGAGGATGACGCCATTCTGATCGTACGGCGGCGAGTGGGAGAAGTTTTACGGTGCTTAATTTGGCATTCAAGTGTGCTGGTCGAGCTCGTACGGCCGGGCCGTTACCCTCATGGGCAACTAGCTTGTTGAAGGCTAGTGACGTGAACCTGGCTGAATAATCCAAAATGAGACGCATGGGTATGGCAGCATCTACAACCGGACCCTATACCCGTCCAAACGATCGGACAAGCTGCCCAGTCAGTCACCCAACCGGTCTTTTCATAGCCGGCCCAAACGCCTGAACTTACCGACACTCTTCATATCCGGTCGAAACCTGCGACGGATATGAGGAGAGACCCGGACGCGCCCGGACACGCTCGCAAGGTCTGATTGACAGATAGGGCCCAAGAAGGGCCGCAGATAGACCGCAGGTCCGATGGGTGCCTCCTCCACTCCGTGTCGCGTGGCGCCGCTCTGGCGTGCCACCTGAGAGAGAAAGCCAGCTATTTAAGCCGGACGGCGGTGACATATAACCCTAGCCCGCCTCATTTCTCCCCCTTTCTCCTCCACCACTGGCACTTCCACTTTCGTCTGCCGCTTGCGATGCCGAGGTGTCGTATCACCACCTATGCCATGCTCACTCCGGAGCACCGGGTGCAGCTGCTGGAGCAGATCCAAGCGAGGCGGGCTGTTTCGCCGCCGACCTTCCTCCGGATTCACTGGAGCTTTCGGAAGATGAGGAGGAGGAGTAGCAAGTGGAGGGGGAGAAGGACCCAGAGCCGGAGCCGGAGCCCATGGAGGAGGAGGTGGCGAAGCCGGGGGAGGAAGAGGAGGATGCGAGTTTCGCCATGGCGGACTTGAAGGCGGAGTACGAGGCCGCCCAAGCGATGGAGATGGCGGAGCAGACCGCCATCCTCGAGACCATCCAGGACGAGGCCTACGTCGAGGCCAACCGGCAAGAACAGGCGGCGACAGCGGTATTGTTTGCCGAACTGGACGCAGAGGCAGAGGCGGAGGAGTAGCCGGAGCTTCCACAGACGCAGGAGCTTCCGCTCTTGCCCGTCTACCCGGTGCCGGGAACGGAGATCATCGAGATCTCGATGATGAGTAGTTTTACCTATGTACGTAGTATGCAGTTTTTTATTTGCATGTGTATTATGGATTTGAGGTATGAACTTTGAGTTTAATGGTTGCGGAGGACGGTTTTGGTGTGGTGTCCGGTCACTCTTCGTGGATGCGCCAGACGCGTCCGCGGGCATCTGGGAGGCAGCTTTTGAGTATTGCGGTTGTAGATGTTGTGTGACAAGTCAACGACCTTTGTATTCTCCGCCTTCCAAGGAAAATAACACAACCTTTTTTAGTTTCCTCTTGAACTTTGATTAATTTCTGCATCAGCTGTAGTAAAAGCACACACTTTTTGCTCGCAAGACACGTGCTCCCTCAATATTTTTACTTCACATATATGATTTGTTTGTAGTCAAACATACAAAGTTTGATCAACTTTATAAAAAATATCAATATTCATAATACAAAAATAATATCATCAGATGTGTCATGAATTGGTTTCATATTGCATAACTTTAGTATTATAGTTGTTGAATTTGTTTTCATATAAATATGGTCAAACTTTATAAAGTTTGCTCTAGACAAATCTTATATGAGTAGTAGAAAGGACCGGAGGGAGTACGTGCACATATTTTTCTCAGGAAACACACACATATAATTTTCTCATGAAAAATAAAATATATATTTAATGTGTAGTTATTTATTCTTTAGCGCTTCAAATAAATGGTGTTTTCCTTTTTGCAAAATCTTCACTATGCAACTCTGGTTTTACTTATTTCATTACACGCAAGTCCTAATAAAAAGTTATATCACTAAACAAGTTTTTTTAATAACACGGTTGTTTTACCTAATAAAATTGTATCTTGTTTTAGTGACCAGTATAGCATCCATTTTGGTAATAGTTTTAACATGATCCCGCTTACCTCCTGTTTTCACATAAGAGGTAAGAGTATATAACAGATTTGGGCCGTTGATTTAATTAAGTAGTGGGTCTGACTAAATTTTACGTTCTTACCTCCCATGTGAAAGAGAGAAGGTAAGAGGGACCATGTTAAATTTAGCCTTGGTCCAATGAGCACTCAGTACGTAAACTATGGGGAACCAATTAAAAACGAACTATTACATTTTTTTAGCTTCTCAACAACTTGTTAAAGCACCGATTAAAATCAAGCCATTTTCTTTCTCCAACACTTAAAAATAATGATTTTTTTTATTTTGCAAAGTCTTTGGTATAATTTTGATTGTTACTTCTTTGAATATATATGCCTGAATTATTAAAATTTTCAACCATGAAATATTTTTAAACATCGGTGACACTGTTTTACCTCGCTAAATAGAATACCACTCCTAGTGTTATGTGCATCAGTAGCTAATAATGGATTGTGCACTTTGTAACATCTATTTGGGTCAAACAATCATTGTATAGGCACCCGCAAAAAAAGCATTGTATAGGCAAAAAGTTCAGTAAAATTGGCATGCCAATTAAATCATGCAATTTGCTTTTAAACTTCCTATTAAATTGTTAAATCACTATGCTTAATTGCTTATACGAATTATGGCCTTTATTCAGCTACAATTTTAAATCTCATATATAATATGTTCAGGATTGCAACCGATCGAATTGGAAGTGTGTGTCCCAACTGTGGGTCACAAAATCTTGAATGATCCTGTTAAATGACAAATCACACTGGTCCCGTTTATATTGGGTGGCATAGGAGTGAACCATGCTTTCAATTCTATGGGATGAGCTAAGTAAAAAAAGAATAAAGCTAAAAATAAGTCAAAGATATAAAGTTCAAATTCCAAATGATGAAATGGAAACTCGGATATGACCATTCTGATTCTTAAAGAATGAGAGGGTGGTTTCCCGAAAGAGTAGGCGCAAAATAAGTATACTTTTATGTTACTTTTTTGAAATTGTTTTTGTCCTTGTGAAAGAGTCATACAAATTGAAACTCCCCAATTAATCATGTATAACCCCAACAACAAAAGGGAGGATAGCAAGAACATGAAAGAGTTGCAGACAACAACGCACCAATCATATTACAAAGATTGATTAATGGAGATACAAAACTCACAAGAGAAAGCCGACTTCTTAAGCAGAGACTCCCAAGCAAAATCCCAGATCGTTATTACACAAAGCCAGTCAATACATGAACTATTACTTCTTGTAATAAAAAAAACAACGAATTGCATTGCACAGAGGCTGCAAAACCTTAACTTGATCATCACACCCAGTACTCCCAAATAATCCCCTCTCAAGTAATCTTAAATCACAGCATGACTTACCTATAATAAAGACAGTAAAATACTGCTCCTCAGAGCATTATGGATTATTAATTTATACGCACCTTCTTGGAGCAGCTAGAGACCATGCATATGCCCACGACGTAGGTGATTCATCGATCAACCCTGGCTTCCTGAGTGAAGAAAGCTTCTCCCCGCGAGCTCAGCGAGAGCTGGCCTTGCGAATCGTCAAGGTTGTCTACGGGGAACTGATCATCGGAAGCGACGTCTTTCATGGCGAAGCCGCCCTCCGGCGTGTAGAAGACGAACTGAGACACCGGGGCCAAGGACAGCAGCGACGGGAACGGCAAGCCGTGGTGAGGCACCACATGAGGCGAAGAGCGATGGCCGCCCAGCTGCTCCTGGACATTGTTGCCGCCATTGCTCCAAGCCTCATGAGCGGCGTAGTGGTGGTGGTACGACCCGGCTTGGGCCGCAGCCAGCGTCGGCATGGAGGCTCCGGCACCGTTGACCAGGCCGAGCGAGTTGCTCAGGCTCATGAACCCCTTGAGATCGCCGCCTCCGTCGTGGGCCTGCGCTGCCTTGTCGCTGTCGACGACCATCATGGACGCCGCGGCTGCCGTGGCGTGCGAGAACGGCGGCACCATGGCCATGGACGTCATGGAGGAGGTCGGCTGCAGGTGATGGTGGTGGTGGTGGGCGGAGAGCAGGAGGTCGTCGTCGTGCGGCGGGAATTGGAGCGGCGGCAGCTTGTCGATCTCGTGCTGGGCGGCGTTGAGGAGCCAGTCGACGACCTTGCTGGGCTGGCTGAGGCCGAGGCGGTCCTGGAGGTCGTAGAGCTGGATGGCCGTGGGCACGGAGAGGCGCACCCGGCGGTCCCGCAGCCCCTTGACGGTCCTCACCTTGCTGTGGCGGTCCTTGCCGCCGAACACGCGCGACACGCGCACGATCCGCGACTCCGTGGACGCCGACCAGTGCCGCGAGGCCGCCGCAGCCGCCTGCAGGGCCTTGTTGCCGGCCGCCGCCGGCTCGAACTTCCGGCGGTCGTTCCCATGGTCGCCGGCGCTTATCATCTCAAGGAGCTCATCGTCGCATGCACCTGCAGTCGATTGATCAAGCATAAGGTAATGATGATATGCATCGATCACAGTGCGTATGTGCTCGCCCTGTTGTAGTAGTAGATCATATCAATCGATTCTTGATTTCAGCATCACTGACTGAGCCACTGAGGAACACCTGCAGCTTTATTCGCCACACATAGTGACAGACAAAGCGCCGCATCGAAACAAGAACGCTGTGGCAAGGATACTGTAGCCGTCCGTACGTGTAGCGGCATGTATGCATCGTGCTACAGTCTACAACTACTGTCCACTGTACAGGGATTAATGGATGAATGAGCCTACATATGCTGCTATCACAGGCTCACACCTGCACTAATTGATTGAGTTTAGTGAGCTTGCCGGCCGGTGTCAATTAAGGAAATATATGTACTTTGAAAACCTGCTGAAGGATTTAGTTGGATTACTACATCCCCCTCGCTTACACTCATTTAGTAACCATCAAATTCTGGTAGACAATTAACAACATACCATGCCGGAAATAGCTAGTGAAAAGTGACAGGAGACGAGAGGGAAAAGGGAAAAAAAATGAAAACCATGGGATGAGCATCAGAACCAGATCGAGACCATCCGAGATTTCCATGGGGATCCAGGATTCCAGGTGCAACCCTGGCTGATTAATCCGAGGATCTACAACTCAAGAAGGAGCTCGGAATACTCACTGAAACCACGGAATCTGTGCAGATCTACACCAAGAAAGCAATTATAAACGCAACTTACAAGCATGAGAAATCGTGGGCCAGCCGGGCAGCCAGCTTCTCCCCGTAGATCGCCACGAATTAATAGGGCGAGGCGGCGAGCTGAGCTGAAGTGACCCTGCAGGCTGGCTGAGCTTTTGAGGAAGAACGCGAGCGAGCCCCGGCCGGCCGATTGCCTCCGTGCACGCCGGAGTTCCGCTGCGGGAGCGGGAGGGAGGGAGCTGCCGACCGTCGACTGATAATCTGCGTGTAAACCCTAGCTAGCTGGATGGGAAAGGGAGGGAGCTGCTCCTGGTGATGATAGCTCCACTGGGAGGTCGCTCGCTCCTCGCAGTGGTGAGAAGAACTTGTGGTGCTTGTTAGCAGCAACTAAATGATGAGCAGCTTTCGCGCTGGCCCGTCCTTTTTACCATGGATCGTACGACGCCTACGTGCTACTCCATTCGTCGAATATATCCAGCCGGCTGGGCAGAGATATTCACTGTGAGTGGCCTCGGCACGAGACGGCGCATGGTAAAGCTCGGTGCTCGCCAGCCGGTAGCAGAAGTGATAGTAGTATAGTAGTCAATGCTAGACCGGAGTATAGATAGAGGTAGGACCGTAGGAGTAACCCTATAGATACGTATGAGAAGTCGCGTCACATCAAATTAAGGAACAGACAGAGACTGAGACGGGTTAATACATTGCAAAACATAAAGCGCCACCAGCTTAATCAATTGACAACTACTCCGTACTAGCTAGCAGTGCTAAATATTAATTGCCGTACATGTACACCAAAGCTAGGGTTAACACAACAGTGAATTTAGCTCAATAAGACTGCAAGATGCATCGAATGTGTGGTTTGCTCCAATCTTTCAGTCCTTCAAAACATTATACTTTGGTATATCATTATTATATGGCAATCAGAAGATTGCTTAATGCTTTTGTTGAGCAATTACTGGAAAGGGGTTTTCCAGTTGGAAAAGTAAGTTTTTTCAGTACTTTTACTTTGCATAGGATAGTGTCCGAACTTTGAACCAAGTTATTTTAAACTTAATTTATTTACGGCCGCACATGCAGATACCACTGATTTACAGCATACCCTGGATAAACGATGTTATCGTCACCTTCCTTCAGCGAGTTTATTAAGTAAGAAAATCATTTTCCCCAGGTTATGAGACTGTGTTAGTATATATCATTTCTGATATGCATTGAAAACTTAGAGAGATTTGTTGGCCCATATGCGACGTCTCTATCCCAATATCACCAACATACATACAACCTTTACAAATCCTCCACCACCAGAACCTAGGAGGCTACTCCATATAGCACGGGACCATTCTTCTTTTGATCAGCACCCAATAGCTAGCTGGACCACCATGCCTTTTTATCCTTCGTATAGTACTCGCTCCGGTCCTTTTTACTTTGCATATTAGAATTCTCTGAAGTCAAACTTCACAAAGTTTGACCGTATTTATATGAAAAAATATCGACATCTGCCATGCTAAAGTTATATAATATGAAACTTTAAGTCATGACACATCTAGTGGTATTGATTTCAGATTGTGAATGTTGACACTTTTTTCTACAAAGCTGGTCAAACTTTGCGAGCCTTGACTTCAGTCAAATCTTATATGCGAACTAAAAAGGACTCGAGGGAGTAAGATGGAGATAACTAGTACTCCCTCCGTAAACTAATATCAGAGCATTTAGAATACTAAATTAGTGATCTAAACGCTTTTATATTAGTTTACATAGGGAGTAGTAATTTGGAGGTGCTTGAACATTCTTTAAAAATTTGGAGGGAAATAGAGAGAAATGGGAAAGACAATTGTAAGGGTATATTTATCCCTAAGTGTTTTGGTGATTGATGACAACGCATTTGCGGACTAATCGCGTGCCTTGAGTATTCCAGACACTTCATTGCTAGGCACAAGACGATTGGGTGCCCCTCGGAGACTGATGAAGACGGCGTCTTTTCTACGTTTCTTTTTGGTGGATTTGAGTCGTAGGAAAGCCGTACTATTAAGAGGGGGTCCGCGTTGGAAAGGTTTGGGTGGAATCATAACGTACACGTCTCCTTCGTGTCCCCTCCTTTTTCCTTGGAGCTTCCTCCGTTTTCTTGCCTCCCTTGTCTGGCTGCTGTGATTGGTCGCGGTAGTACTGCTCCCAGGAAAACGATAGTACCGTAGGCATCCGCGGTAGTACCGCACGGTGGCGCGGTAGTAGCGCAGGTGCCCATGGTAGTACCGCTCCCCTGGAGCCGCACTACCGCTGCCCACCAGGCTAGTGCCGCCCCTTTGCGGTAGTAGGGGCGGATGTAATTTTTTACATTCGCACCTACCGCGGTAGTACCGTTTTCGCCGAGCGGTAGTACCGCGCTATGCAGTCAGGCAGTAGTACCGCCCCTCGGCGGTACTACTGTGTCGGCTTTTTGCTACTTCCGTTTCTTTGCGGAAGTAGGCACGGAAGTTCCCTTCAACCTGGCTGGGGGTTTTTGCCTTGCGGTAGTACCGCATGGGGGGGCGCGGTAGTACTGCACGTGCGGAAGTACCGCCCCCAGCTCCTGCGCGTCCGTTTTTCTTTACTGTCGCTGGGGTTGCGACAGTACCGTGGGTCGGTACGGTAGTACCGCACAGCCGTGCGGTAGTACCGCTTGGTTGCAAGCAGTAGTACCGCGCGGCCTTGCGGTAGTACCGCTGGCCGCGGGCTGGTTGGTGGGTAACGGTTGGATCCTTTTCCCACACTATATAAGGGGTCCCCTTCTTCCCCCTTGACTTACCTCTTCCACCCCTAAGCTCCATTATTGCTCTAAGCTCCATTTTCGCCCGATCTCACACCCTAGCCGACCAAACTTGTTGATTTGCTTGGGAGTGGTTGAGAAGGCATCGATCTACACTTCCACCAAGAGATATTTGATTCTCCCCACTAATCCCTTGCGGATCTTGTTACTCTTGGGTGTTTGAGCATCCTAGACGGTTGAGGTCACCGTGAAGCCATAGTCCATTGTGGTGAAGCTTCGTGGTGTCATTGGGAGCCTCCAATTGAGTTGTGGCGATTGCCCCAACCTAGTTTGTAAAGGTTCGGTCGCCCCCTCCAAGTGCACCAATAGTGGAATCACGGCATCTCACATTGTGTGAGGGCGTGAGGAGAATACGGTGACCCTAGTGGCTTCTTGGGGAGCATTGTGCCTCCACACCGCTCCAACGAAGACGTACTTCCTCTCAAAGGGAAGGAACTTCGGCAACACATCCTCGTCTCCACCGTCTCCACTCTTGGTTATCTCGTGCCTTTACTTGTGCAAGCTTATTTGTTTCATATATCTTGCTTGCTTGTGTTCCTATCCTTGTTGCATCATATAGGTTGCTCACCTAGTTGCATATCTAGACAACCTACTTTGATGCAAAGTTTAAATTGTTAAAGAAAAGCTAAAAATTGTTAGTTGCCTATTCAACCCCCCCCCCTCTAGTCAACCATATCGATCCTTTCAATTGGTATCAGAGCCTTGTCTCTTTATTAAGGACTTTACCATCCAAAGAGTATGGTTGATACCGTAGACGGTGTGGAGGAACACTCCGGTGTGAATCCGACCTCGTCTACGGGCGATGGGGGAACCTCGGTCTCCCGTGAGGAGTTCAATGTGGCCTTGAAGACATTGAAAACCTCCATGACGACCGAAGTTGAAAGCATGTTTACTAAATTTCTTGAGGGGCTTAAACTATCCACCGCACCGTTCAAAGTGGGTGACCCCACCGACAAGGTGATGGATGCTTTCCCCGACAAGGGGGAAGCTAGTAGTGAAAAGGCTCCTTCTTCTAGTGGTAACAATGGCACCGGCATCTTTGCTCATGTGGAACCACCACTTGTTTATGGTGTACCGGTTCCTTCCACTCATTTGAATCATACCGGTCCTCCCCCTAAGATTGTGAAAAATGAGGACTTTGATTCTTGGGTTTACCACTTTAAACGTCATTTAAATCATGTGAACACTAACCTTTGGAGAATCATTGAAGAAGGTTTCTATCCGCATGATCCAAGCAACTTCACTCCTCGAGAAGCCGCGGACAATCAATTCAATGAGAATGCTCTCTTCATCATTCAAGATGCAATTCCACCCGAAGACCTACCTCATCTTCATCCCTTCGCCTTGGCCAAAGATGCATGGCATTGTGTTTTCTCTCTCTACCGGGGAAGCGCAAGCATTCAACGCTCCAACTATGAAGTGGTGCAAGATGAGGCCGATGAGTTTGCAATGAAATAAGATGAAGAACCTCGTGAGCTTTATCAGCGAGTAACCAAACTCGCGGTCTCACTACGAGATCACGGGAGCAAGGACACGGATGACAATTGGATCAAGCACAAATTCCTCAAGGCAATGATGCCCTATCACAAGGCCATGTCCTTCGTCATTCGTCAAAGACCGGACTTCCACACTTTGACCTCAAGCAAAGTGTTGGATGAGTTTGTGGCCATGAACATTTTGGACAAGACCGCCGACAATGCGGTGCTTTGTTCTCAAAGGGCAAAGAAGCCTAACCTTGCATTGAAGGCCAAGCTCACCGTTGAAGAAGAAGAAGAGGAAGAAGAGGAGAGCAACCCCGAAGATACGAAGTATGCGTATCATGAACACATGGCACTTGCTTCAAGGCAATTTTGGAGCAAGAAAAACTCGAGGCCAAACTTTAGCAAAAACAACTCAAGTGGCACGAAGAGCAAGCAATGTGTAAGGACTTGCTACAATTGTGGCAACGTGAGTCATTTTGTTGCGGAGTGCCCGTATGAGAAGAGGGAAGACAATGGTGGCAAGCTCATCCGAAAGGACAAGGCCAAGTCGTTCCCTAACAAGAGCAACTTCACCAAGAAGACTCCTCCCAAGGCATTGGTGGTACAAGAAGAGTACAATGAGGATGATGACGATGATGAAAGTGATGAGTCGGTTGCCATGGCCTCCGTTGCCATTGCAACGACTCCACGGGTGTCTCTCTTCGACTCACCCAATGAGAGCATCACCGCCAAGTGCCTCATGGCTAAAGCCACCAACAAGGTAACATCCAACATCAAAACTACCATCATTAATCATCCTTCTCCAACAGATAGCAATAATGAACTTGAGGAAGCTAATGTGGAGGCTAATGAGTTTGAGGCCTTTATGGGCAAACTCAAGGGAAAATCCAAGAAGCACTTTGTTGCTCTCTTGGAACAACTTGGTGAAGCCAATGACATGATCGAGGCTCACGAAAACACCATCACTAAGATGGAAGGGCATAGTCGTGACTATGCCGATGAGATTTCGGATCTTTCCAATGCTCTTGAGAAAGAGTGTGGTCTTCGTTTGGCTCTTGAGGAGTCACACAACGTTGATCATGCTAAGTTAAAGAAAGATTATGATCATGTCCTCATTGTTTCTCATGTGCTAAACTCCGAGAAGGCCGAACTTGAGGTTGATTTTGCTAGACTCAAAGAGGAGTTTGATCTACTTGACAAGGTTCACAAGGTCTTGAAGGGTGCTCATGCTAGCCTCAAAGAGTCTCATGATCAACTTCAAGTAAAGCTAACCAAGGAAAAAGCCACTTTCCCCCGTATGATGTTAATTGATAATGCAAATGCTACTAACCCGTGTTGTGAGCATGTGCATCTCATTGAGGAGAACGCTAAGCTGAAGGGGCAACTTGAGAGAGGTCTTGCGACTTGCATACAAGGCAAGAAGAACCTCAACGATCTCTTGATCAACCAAAAGGGAGTTGTGGCCAAGGAAGGGGTTGGGTACGTGCCCGACTCCAAGAACAAGAAGAAGAATGACAAGACCAAACGACCTCCTCCTCTCATGCAAACCTTTGTGAAGGAGGGAAAGAGTGCATCCGAGGAGAAGAAGAACAACAATGCAAAGGGTGGCAATGTCAAGAAGGGCAATGCCACCCCTCCCAACAAAGCCAGCGATTTTAATCCTTCTTAGGTGTTATGTCGTGTTAGTGATGGGCATGTTTATGCCAAATTTGTTGGTTCTCTTCATGAATACATTGAATGGTCTATTTGGGTTCCAAAGACCCTTGTTACTAACATCAAAGGACCCATTACAAAATGGGTACCTAAAACCAAGCATTGATCTCTTGTAGGTGTTTGCTTCCGGTGGGAGATCATGGTTGCTCGATAGCGGAGCTACAAATCATATGACCGGAAGCAAGAACTTGGTGGTGGACGTGCACAACATTCCATCTATGCCCACCAATGTCGAGTGGGGTGACGCCTCATCTTCTAAGGTATTGGGACTTGGCAAGGTGGTCATCTCTCATGATCTCACGATCGAGAAGGTCATGCTTGTTGAGTCCCTTGCATACAATTTACTTTCCGTTCGTCAACTTGCAATCATGTGCTTTGCCACTTTCTTTGATATCGATACCGTGGCCCTCTTGTGGAGCAAGACTCTTAAAGTAGCCTTTGTTGGGCATGTCGAGAACGGTCTATATGTGATTAACTTTTCAGAGCGACCCACTAAGACCGCGACGTGCCTAATGGCTAAAGTTGATGTGGGATGGCTTTGGCATCGCCGTTTAGCCCACGTCAATATGAGATCTTTGCAAAGTCTCCTCAAGGGGGACCATGTCCGTGGACTAATGAATGTTAGTTTTGCTAAAGATCGTGCTTGCAGTGCTTGTATCGAAGGAAAGCTACATGAGAAGGCTCACCCTCCCACGACTATCATTTATTCAAAGAGGCCTTTGGAGCTCCTTCACATGGATCTCTTTGGGCCTCCATCCTTCGATAGTCTTGGAGGTAGGAAGTATTGCTTGATGATTGTGGATGACTACTCAAGGTACATGTGGGTGTATTTCTTTAAGAGGAAGAGCGAGACCCAACAAACCGTCATTGACTTTGCAAATGAAGCACAACGTCAATACAATGCAAAGATCTTGACAATAGGAAGTGACAACGGCACCGAGTTCAAGAACTACACCTTGGATGAGTTTCTTAGTGATGAGGGGATCAAGCATCAATATTCCGCACCTTACACCCCTCAACAAAATGGTGTTGCGAAGAGAAAGAACCGAACGTTGATGGATGCGGCAAGGACCATGATGGCGGAGTTCAAGTCTCCGTACAACTTTTGGGCCAAAGCCATCAACACCGCGTGTCATGCATCCAATCGGCTCTACCTCCGCAAGGGCTTGAACAAGACTCCATATGAGATACTCACCGGTAACAAGCCCAACCTCAAGTACTTCCGCGTGTTCGGGTGTAAGTGTTTCATTCTCAAGAAAGGTGTTCGGTTGTCTAAATTTGAGGCTAGAGCTTATGAGGGCATATTTGTTGGTTATGCTACAAACTCTCATGCTTACCGTGTCCTTAATAAATCCACGGGACTTATTGAGGAGACGTGTAATGTGGAGTTTGATGAGAATAACGGCTCCCAAGTGGAGCAAAGTGGCACTTATGATGTAGGTGATGAAATTCCTCCCCAAGCCATAAGAAGAATGGGTGTTGGCTTTATCCTACCCATTGAGGAACCCCTTGTGTCCGAAGGAGAAGGACAAATCTCCACTCAAGTGGAGCCATCACCAACCCAAGGCCCACACACTTTCGAAGAACAACATGAATGCCCTCATCCTCAAGAACATGACCAAGTGCAAGGTCACACTTAAGACGGTGTTGACACATCAAGTGATGCCCAAGGTCAAGTTCTCTCTTCCGAGCAAGTTCAAGAACAAGAACAAGCTCAAGACAACGCTCAAGATGATCAAGTGACCACTCCTCGTCTCACCCCCGAGGAGGAATTAGAGCGTCGTGCCGCCAAGGTTGCTTCCAAGCTCTCCACCAAGGATCATCTCATGACGAATGTGCTTGGAAGCTTACGAAAGGGGGTAAGCACTCGTAGACAATTAGCAAATTATTGTGAGCATCATGCGTTTGTCTCTTGTGTGGAACCCCACAAGGTCTATGAGGCGCTAGAAGATCCGGCTTGGCTCAATGCCATGCATGAAGAACTCAACAACTTCGAGCGCAACAAAGTGTGGAGATTGGTGCCAAGACCGGCGGGGAACCACAATGTCATTGGAACCAAGTGGATATTTAAGAACAAGCAAGATGCCCATGGGATTATCATTCGCAACAAGGCTCATTTGGTAGCACAAGGCTACTCCCAAGTCGAGGGTATCGACTATGGTGAAACCTTTGCTCCCGTTGCTCGTCTTGAATCTATTCCCATGTTGATTGCCTATGCTTCTCATCATAACTTTAAGTTACAACAAATGGATGTGAAGAGTGCTTTTCTTAATGGTCCCATTAATGAATTGGTTTATGTCAAGCAACCCCCCGGGTTCGAGGATCCCTACTTTCTCGGTCATGTGTATCAACTCGATAAGCCACCCTATGGCCTTAAACAAGCCCCACGTGTGTGGTATGACCACCTTACCAAGTTGTTACAAGACCGTGGTTTCGAAGTTGGGCTAATCGACCCCACTCTTTTTACTAAAAAGGTCAAAGGGGAGTTGTTTGTGTGCCAATTATATGTTGATGATATTATCTTTGGTTCCCCTAACAAAACTTTCAATGAGGAATTTGCCCCTCTCATGACCTCAAAGTTCGAGATGTCTTCCATGGGAGAGTTGAAGTTCTTTCTAGGGTTCGAAGTGAAGCAAAGAAGAGAAGGAACCTTCATCAATCAAGCCAAATATACTCAAGACATGCTCAAAAGATTCAAGCTAAGTGATGTCAAGCCGGCTTCCACTCCCATGCCCACCAAGTGCCAACTTGACATAGATCCCACTGGTAAAGCGGTGGATCAAAAGGTATATCGCTCCATGATAGGTTCCTTGCTTTACCTTTGTGCATCTAGACTAGATATCATGTTGAGTGTGGGAATTTGTGCATGTTTTCAAGCCGCACCTAAGGGAAGTCACTATGTGGCGGTCAAACGAATCTTTCGATATTTGGCTCATACCCCAAACTTTGGCCTATGGTACCCAAGAGGAGCAAACTTCAAGCTTGTAGGGTATTCGGATTCCGATTGGGCGGGAGACAAAGTGGATAGGAAGTCCACTTCCGGAGGGTGCCAATTTCTTGGTTGCTCTTTGGTAAGTTGGTCTTTCAAAAAGCAAAGTTGTGTGTCTCTCTCGTCCACCGAAGCGGAGTATGTGGCGGCCAGTAGTTGTTGTGCACAACTCTTATGGATGAGGCAAACTTTAAAGGATTACGGTGTCATTTGTGACAAAGTGCCTCTTTGGTGTGACAATGAAAGTGCCAACAAGATCTCTCTCAACCCGGTGCAACACTTCAAGATGAAGCATATTGAGATTCGGTATCACTTCATCCAGGATCACATTAGGCGAGGAGAGATCGAGCTCAACTATGTCAACACTTATGATAACCTTGCAGATATCTTCACGAAGCCCTTGGATGAAGCAAGATTTCGTGAGTTAAGGCATGAGCTAAATATCATTGATTCAAGCAAGGTTGCTTGAACCCTTGCACACCCCACCATACTCAACGTGTTGTCCTGTTTAGATGTAGGC
>NC_041380.1:535727770-535819675 GCF_002162155.2 Triticum dicoccoides | reverse complement strand
ATTATGCATAAATCGATCAAGTCTTTCAAATTAGCCATGTTTGATGGTACTTGTGCTTCAAAGACGAGTTTTGGTCATGGACCCAAGGATAATTCTTCACGGTGCCATACCAATTGACTCAAACATAGGTGGCTACGGCCACCGCCCTCTATTTGGAGAGGTGGTGTCTCGTGGTTGTTTCGTTTTTCGTGTGCCTTTCTGGCTTTGTGTGTTGCGTGGTCTTGTGGTGTCGTGTTGGCTCGGAGTGTTTGTGCAAAACCCAGTTTTTCGTGTGCTCGAAACGTGCATCTTCTTGAGCTCACGGTACTACCGTGGCTGGCCGCGGTACTACCGCTTTGGGAGGCACGGTACTACCGCGCCACAGCACGGTACTACCGCTCAGGTGCGGTACTTCGGAAGTACCGCGCCGGGCGGTACTACCGCGTTGGGGCATGATACTACCGCGCCGTCGAGGGAGTGTGGGGGTTATGACTCGGGCAGGCAAGTTCCAACTCCCCATACCCATTCATTTGTCTCTCTCCCCACGTCTCTCTCTCTCTCTCACTCGCTCAAGAACAGCGCCGGAGGCCCTCGCTGGATCTCCGTCTCCAGCCACTCTCCTCGGATTCGACCGGTGGGATCGTTCCCCACCACTTCCTCTTGCCATGGACCAAGGTTTTTCCCCAAATCCCTCTTTTTCTTGGTTGTTCTCTTGCTTCTAAGTTTTTGGGGAGAAACTTGTTGTTCTTGAGATTTTAGGCCAAATCTATGCAAGAGTAGGATGTAGGAGAGTCGTGATGCGTAGGAATCATACTTGATATGCTGTCTTGTGGTAGCTTTGTCCAACCGTAGTACCGCCGTGGTTTCGCGGGCTTTTCTCAGATTTGAACTTGTTTAGATCTGACGCAGTGCGGTACTACCGTGTCTGATGTGCGGTACTGCCGCTCTTGCGGTACTACCGCCCGTCAGGTGCGGTACTACAGTGCTAGCTTGTGCGGTACTACCGTTCAGCAGACGCGGTACTACCGCGCTAGCCGAGGCGCTAAGGTCGTACTACCGCTCCTAGACTCGGTACTACCGTGACCTTGCACCGTACTACCGCGTCTAAGAGTAGTACTACTATCTTAGCTTCGCAGCACTTGGCAGTACTACCGTAGGGATCAAATCTCTCTCTATGCATTTATCGTGTGCTTTCTGCTTGTTTCTCTTGCTTTGTTGTAGTCTTTGCATTAATCCCTCTTGGCTGTTGTGGGTGTTTTGCGTTTTTGTGTCTCAGGTGGTGGCTCTCGCCGTTCCAATCCCAGTCGTGACACTGGCTCCAAGCGTCTGCGCAACCCCCAAGATGAAGCCCCAGAGGGCTCCAATGCCCCCAAGTGCAATGTCAAGACCACTGCCAGCAAGCAAAAGGAACCTGGTAAGGGCGTGGACGAGATTTCTGTCTCTGAGTATGTCGAACGCCGGGGGATCAATCCCTATGTGACTCCTCGGGCTGTGCTCAGAGGCACCGAGATGTTCTGGAACAAGCAACAGGTTCTCATCTATCTGGATGTGATCAAGAGCAAGCAGAATACTTTCATGGATGTCAAGTGGATAGACATGCATCACATGCGGAAGGACAAGTTTTGTGACTATTTTGGAGAGCCTCTGGACTTGGTGGAGCAGTTTGCTATTGAGCCGGTGATCTCTTTTCACCATGACTATGACCCTAAGCTCATCTGTCAGTTCTTTGCCTCAGTGTACTTTCATCCCGGGGAGGAGCGGAGGATGACCTGGATGACCAACGGCCGTCAGCTGTCTGCTACATGGAAAGAGTTCATGGATCTGCTGCACATTCCTGATGACGGGCTTCACACCCCCATTGGTGTTCGTCCCCATGCCAACTCTGAGTCTGCCAACAAGAACCTGCTTCAGCCTTTCCTTGTTGAGAAGGTGCTCCCTAATGGCAAGTTAACTTGGGTGTTAAACTCCTTTCTGGATATCATGCATCGCATCTTCCGCAACACTCTGTTCCCACGCATTGGCGACAAGGACAAGGTCCATCCATATCTAGTGGACATGTTGCTCCTGTGTGCAGAGGCACGTTCTTCTCAGACTCAGCCACTTGATGTCTCACACATCATGTGGTGTGAGCTTCAGTTTGCGGTGTTCACTCGCAAGGTACCTATCTATGGACCGTACCTGTTTCAGCTGCTCTCCACCACTTGGGAGAAGATGTACCCTGGTGATGAGTTCCTTGCTCCAGACTGGATTCGCCATGAGTCCATCAGCCTCCGCGTCAAGCCCAACTGGGCCAACACCACTACCCGTGCTGAGGCCTCTTCTGCTAGGAGGGCTGCTGGTGAGGAGGCGGCTGCTGCTGAGAATGTTGCTGAGGACCGTGCTTCTAGGTCCACCACTCCTTCCTCTGAGCGGTCATGGGCCAAGAAGCTAAAGGACAAGATGAAGACTCTCTTCTGCATGCAGGCAAAGGGACAGTACAGGGCTCACGTGGCAAACAAGGAGAGTCGCCGCCATGACAAGAAGGTTATGAGGCTCTTTGGAGAGGATGTGTCTGGCGGGTCTGAGGACGTCATCACACCTGAGGCTGCCTGGATGTCAAAGCAGGGATACAAGTGGACCAGTTCAGAGGATGACTTCGAGGAGACTATCCCCGCCGCTGAGTCTGACGAGGAGCAGTGGGACGACTTCTCTGCCTGAGCCACCTCGTTGTGTAGGTGTCCTCTCTGCCTTTTTGGCGTCTCGATGCCAAAGGGGGAGAGAGTGTAGGGATTTGCGTTGTGTCGTGCTTGGTGCGTTTATTTGCTTTGTCTTTTGGACCTCGTTTGTGCTTGTTTGCTCTTGTTTGGTTTGTGCTTTCGAGACCTTTCCTCATATGGTGTAAGACATATGCACCTTATCTATCGTAGTTAACTTATGTGTGTGCTATCTTGTCTAGTGATAGATATGCCTTGTCTCTATAATATAGGGGGAGCTTTGGTCCTAGTATTCGTGTGCCGTGCAGTCCAAAGCACTCATCTAGGTGGCACACATCTAGGGGGAGCCCGTCTATATTCTAGAGAGGAGGGGTTTGCATTTACTTAATTTTATTTTCCTTGTGCAAATCCTGTATTGTCATCAATCCACCAAAAAGGGGGAGATTGTAAGGGCATATTTATCCCTAAGTGTTTTGGTGATTGATGACAACACATTTGCGGACTAATCGTGTGCCTTGAGTATTCCAGACACTTCATTGCTAGGCACAAGATGATTGGGTGCCCCTCGAAGACTGATGAAGACGGCGTCTTTTCTACATTTCTTTTTGGTGGATTTGGGTCGTAGGAAAGCCGTACTATTAAGAAGGGGTCTGCGTTGGAAAGGTTTGGGTGGAATCATCACGTACACGTCTCCTTCGTGTCCCCTCCTTTTTCCTTGGAGCTTCCTCCGTTTTCTTGCCTCCCTTGTCTGGCTGCTGTGATTGGTCGCGGTAGTACTACTCCTAGGAAAATGGTAGTATCGTAGGCATCCGCGGTAGTACCGCAGGTGCCCACAGTAGTACCGCTCCCCTGGAGCCGCACTACCGCTGCCCACCAGGCTAGTGCCGCCCCTTTGCGATAGTAGGGGCGGATGTAATTTTTTACACCCGCACCTACTGCGGTAGTACCGTTTTCGCCGAGCGGTAGTACGGCGCTATGCAGTCAGGCAGTAGTACCGCCCCTCGGCGGTACTACTGTGTCGGGTTTTTGCTACTTCTGTTTCTTTGCGGAAATAGGCACGGAAGTTCCCTTCCCCCTGGCTGGGGGTTTTTGCCTTGCGGTAGTACCGCATGGGGGGCGCGGTAGTACCGCACGTGCGGAAGTACCGCCCTCAGCTCCTGCGCGTCTGTTTTTCTTTATTGTCGTTGGGGTTGCGGCAGTACCGTGGGTCGTTACGGTAGTACCGCACAGCCGTGCGGTAGTATCGCTTGGTTGCAAGTAGTAGTACCGCGCGGCCTTGCGGTAGTACCGCTGGCCAGGGCGGTAGTACCGCTGGCCGCGGGCTGGTTGGTGGGTAACGGTTGGATCCTTTTCCCACACTATATAAGGGGTCCCCTTCTTCCCCGTTGACTTACCTTTTCCACCCCTAAGCTCCATTATTGCTCTAAGCTCCATTTTCGCCCGATCTCACACCCTAGCCGACCAAACTTGTTGATTTGCTCGGGGGTGGTTGAGAAGGCCTCGATCTACACTTCCACCAAGAGATATTTGATTCCTCCCACTAATCCCTTGCGGATATTGTTACTCTTGGGTGTTTGAGCATCCTAGACGGTTGAGGTCACCACGAAGCCATAGTCCATTGTGGTGAAGCTTCATGGTGTCGTTGGGAGCCTTCAATTGAGTTGTGGAGATTGCCCCAACCTAGTTTGTAAAGGTTCGGTCGCCGCCTCCAAGGGCACCAATAGTGGAATCACGGCATCTCGCATTGTGTGAGGGCGTGAGGAGAATACGGTGGCCCTAGTGGCTTCTTGGGGAGCATTGTGCCTCCACACCGCTCCAACGGAGACGTACTTCCTTTCAAAGGGAAGGAACTTCGGCAACACATCCTCGTCTCCACCGTCTCCACTCTTGGTTATCTCGTGTATTTACTTGTGCAAGCTTATTTGTTTCATATATCTTGCTTGCTTATGTTCCTATCCTTGTTGCATCATATAGGTTGCTCACCTAGTTGCATATCTAGACAACCTACTTTGATGCAAAGTTTAAATTGTTAAAGAAAAGCTAAAAATTGTTAGTTGCCTATTCCCCCCCCCCCCCCTCTAGTCAACCATATCGATCCTTTCAACAATGATCTTACATCCATATACCATCTCCAATGGATAATATATACATCTTCAAAATAGAACCCGCATGAACGAATGATGTTAAACTTGTATTAGTGTTTATTTCTCAACCGACTTAGGAATAGTTATTTCCCGTCCATGTATACATACACGATTCTTAGCCAAGCAGATCAAATGATACTTAGTATTGACTTACAAATAGTTATTTCTCGACCTCCTGGCAAATCGCAAAATACTGCATTTATCATGTTATCCCTAATACCTATCAATGTACTGTCTATGACAACTAATTATATTACTAGGGCCTTCATAGTGCATGCACTGTTTATTTTTTTTGTATCTAGGAAGAAGAAGCATAATACATCATCAAATCCTTTGTTTGATATAAGATTACATGACACTATGTATCATCTTCATGAGATTGTGCAAATAAGAAAACCAAAGAAAATGATGTCACCTTTTTGGGTCTAATATCATATGGTTGGGTGGTCCTTCTATTTTTTCTGTCCAAATGATGGAGAAACAATACGTGGCGTTTATGTACATCTAGGTGTTTCCATCATTGCATGGTAATGTCACATGATGGGGTTGGTAGGGCGTCAGAAATATCAACTTGTCCTTTTCTATATCTTGTAGCCTCTCTACTTCGCAATACCTCTAGTTATACACCTAGGTCATTTTCCAATCAACATAGTTCATAAGGTGAAACTTCGACATATCTTGTGAAATGTTTGAACTGATCAACTGGATGCACCCATGGATTATGGGCCAGTAGATGAGAAATAGAGGGACTGCGTGTTATCTCAAGGTCGTCCGTGTGTACATTTTGCATATTGGACCGCACAAAATTGCCCAATTGTGTGAACGGTTCTTCCCAAGCGCATTATCTCTTCCCCTTTTCCTTCTCCTCTCATGTACATGTATGTACCAGATGACGAGCAGACGAAGAAGTCGATGGATTGGATAGTTGCAACCACCATCCGGTGTGGTTCCTCTTTCCCTTTATCTTGGATTCTCTTCCCACCATCCATCTATTTTTCAGAGAGGATCTACGCTAGGTTTGGGGCATATGACGATACCGCCTAGTGATTGGTGCAGTTGACCATGCACTCTTTTGTATTGGCACTGCCATTGGCCATTGTCGATGTTGCGGACTACAGTTTGATGATGATGTAAATTCCTCACAATAGAAGAGTTCTTTGTGTATTCTGATCACGAGTAACATATTTTCTCTCTCTCGGCATTGCCGTTTTAGAGGAGAGGAGGGGCAATGGTGCTTCGACAACGCGGAGAAGATAGTGGGAATGTCACGTGGTCCCCCAGAGGAGCAGAGAGATGTGACGGAGAAAAAATAGCTGACCCTAGCTCCTAGCTCAATGGATTGCGTGGTAGAGAGAGAGGGGGGCACATGAGAGGGCAAGGGAAAGAGATGATGGGTTTGGGAAGGACTATGTGCGCAACTGAACACGGCTTTATGAGGGATAATATGTACTCCATCTGTTCCTTTTTAGAAGACGTTTTAGCCAGTCCAGTTTGAACTGTTTGTTGCATGTCTGAAATGCGTTAAACATCTTATAAAAGGGAAGAGGGAGTAGAATGTACAGCCGCTTACCTTGTGATACATCTGGTCCATCCATTCACCATAAATCACTAGGCACGTCTGCCGTCTGGTGCATAAGTTTAGGTAGGCCTTTCACGGTGACACCTTGTAAAATGTATAGTAAAAAGAAACTTTACCTAAAGGTCTCATGCATGCATGCATGCGCTCATCATCTTGAGTAGTAGTAGTAGTACTGGGCCGTTGATTATTCTCGGCCAGTGTCTAATCCACCATCGGGGCGCGCGGCTGCGGCTGCGGCTGCATCAGCATGCATGACTGCATCGCTGCAACATAATGCCCAGAAGAGAGCCTGCCTGCCTGCCTGACAGCGCGTGTTAGCAGAAGGTAGCGACCGAATCGATGGACATGAGCCAGAACCCGCCCTGACATGCAGCTTATGGACAAGCAGGCCGGCCAAGCATGACGCATCCCCGGACTCACCCCCACCACCAGGCGCGAGCAGACCACCACATCTTCGTCGCGGACCGATCGCCGTTTCCCCTGTATGTATGTCTCCGGTGACCCACACACACATCATTGCATGGCATCGCATGCATATGGTTAACTTGGCTCAGTACATTGATATGACTGCATGGCGTCATGACAGATTTATTTACGGTTGCGTCTGTCTGTACCACACGCACGTACTCTCGGGCTAGCTAGCGACGCCCGCGAGAAACATGGATCACTGGATGCATCATTCATTCGGATGGACGTGTCGGCGTGGATGCGCCTCCTTGGCCGCGTATGCGTGTCGTTGGAAGGCATGGATTGATGGATCATTGGACCGACCCACGGGGAGCAAGCTGCCATGCCTGCGGCGCTGCCGAGTGAGCTCAGCTAGCTCATCGCGTCGCGGATATGCACAAAAATGCATGCAGGGTCTGTGGTTTCCGTGCGCTGGCCGTCTCGACGAGGCCTTTTCTTTCCTCTGATCTGAGGAGCTGCTCATCAGAGGCACGGATGAGAGAGAGAGAGGTGCAGGTGGGTGTGCATGCATCCAAAAGGGAGGGGAGGAGGAGGCGTTGGTGGTGGTCCTTTGAGTGAGGATCGATGGAGAGCGTATGCCGGCCGGGCCGGTGGCAAATTAAAGGTGGCCTTCAAGGTGTGCAGTGAATGTCCTTGCGTAGACGCCTGCAATCGATCGGACGATCATGCCTTGAGCCATCTCCAATCCCGACTTTCAAACCGTCCGACTCAACAGTCCGGACCTCGAAAGTCTTCCAACACTGTACTGAATCGGTCTGCCGCGTAGTTTGGACCATGATTTTTTTGCAAACTGAAACCAAACGTGAGGGGTTTTGCAAGAGTCTGGACACGAGAAAAGACGGACTCTGACCTCCCTGGCCCACCAAAAAGGAAGGCGGAGCCCGCGCTTTGGTAGCAACCCGCACTGTTTTCACGTCAAAATCCCCCACTCTCTTCTTTCATCCCCCGCCGCTCTTCACCTAATTCTTGTCCTTTTCTCCCACCCTCGCCTTCCTTCCACCGCCGACACATGAAATCAGAGGAGACCTTTCGGAGATGAAAGTGGCGGAGGTGCTGGAGGATCTGAGCATCACGCTCTCCCGGAAGATTAGCTCGGCTACGCGGCAAACTCGCCACGTCAAAGCGAATGCCGCAAAGGAGGAGAAGCTAAAGAAGCGGATGGCCGCCGGTGGCGTGGTGGTCGTGGCGGACGTCATGGCGGAGGCCATGCTGCCTAGATGGACGTGCCCACAGTACCGATGGAGAGCATTACAAGCCTCTATACTTCTACGCTGTCAATCAGCTAGGAATTACTGCTGGGAAGGTACCTTTCATAGTTGACATAAATGTGGCGCCACTCTTCTTCAAGTATTCTTCGCTGCAACTCATACAGGCGGGGAGCAGATGGGTGCCCGCACGTTGTTCACTACAATGCCTAGAGCGGGGGAGCCGGCGTACGACGGCCCGGACAGGGAGAAGCTCAAAATCATCCACGACGGAGGCGAAAGAGGAGGATTTAGTTTGCTGATCACCGATCTGATCGCTTTGTGTTCTCTTTATCGCTTACACATAGCTTTAGTCTTATTTGACTTTGCTTTTTTTCAGCGTGTTTTTTGTGTGTGTGCGTTGATGTTGGTTGTATGCATCTTAATTATGCAGAGGTCGGGGGTGCTCATTCTGTTTGTATTCTCCTGATGCTTCATTTTGAGCCAATAAAATCCACCCATTGTGGATAAGCAGTAGTCCTACACCCAGACAGGCACGCATCAGTCCTACATCTAGACCAACGTGGGCACACAACAACAACATTGGGCTGCCGGACAGCAGCAGGAGGAGAGGAGGATGAGAAGGGCGAGGACGATGATCCTCATGATACAACCGGCGATCCGAAGAAGAAGGGTAGAGAAGAAAGCTTCAACATGCGGGAGGATGAGCTATTGTGCGACGCAAGGTTGGCCACTAGCCTCAATCCGATCCATGGCAGATGCAAAAGGGCACAACATTTAGGAACAACATTCGCACTTGGTTCCACAAACACAAGCATTTCACCCCTACTCCAACACGGCCATTCGTAGTTGTGAATCAAAGTCCCTCAACCATCCATGGTACACCATCCAAGAGGCCGTGTCGAAGTATTGCGGACACTTGAAGCATCTCATCGCACAGTGACCTAGCGGTGCACAAATCACTGAGCAAGTAATTTGATCGCTAGCCGGACAGGCTTAGTTTTGTTTCTCGCTAGCCGGACATGCTTAGTTTTGTTGCTCACTAGCCGGATATGCTTAATTTTGTTGTTCACTAGCCGGATATGCGTTGTTGACATTGTTTCACTTTGTAACCTTCTTGTGCTTGTTTGGTGTACAAGAAATTGAAGATGAAAAACTTCACCGTCATGCATTGTTGGTTGAAGTTGAATGGGCAACCGAATTGGAACCTTTTCATAGCCAAGACTGTCGTCCAAGCCACTGAGGAAGAAACAGATGACCCTACCTACTAAACCCAAGAACAGCCGAAGAAGGTTAGAAGATTTTTATGGGGGTGGAGAGAAGTGGGAGGAGGAGAGGGCGAAGCGAGAAGGTGCGGTGGCCAAGCTGACAGAGAGGTTTGAGGACATCTTGTCGAAGAAGGAGGAGGCATGCGTGAAGCTCTTAGACCTCAAGAAGGAGAAAAAGGTGGAGAGGTTTGCATTGTTGATGGAGGCGATAGACAAGAAGTTGAAGCTCGAAGAGAAGAGGACCATGATCGAAGAGAGGAAGGCCGCACTTGAGGAAAAGAAGTTGAAGATCGCCGCTAATGCGGAGGATGCCAAGATGTTGACCTTGAATTTGGAATCTTTGGATGCCGGCACAAGAATGATCGTGCAATCCGTCCGCTACCAGATGTTGCAGCGGCAGAAAAATGAGTTGAAAGCGGCGGACAATGAGGACGCGGTGGAGGCGGAGGTTGCCTATGCGACAGCGACGACACCTTGATCGGGGAGTAGATGGTTGGGATTGCCGGTCCGGCAGGGTAGAAAATTGCATGGACTACCAACCGATGTTATTTTAGATTTGGATATGTAAAACTAAGCATACTTGCCTATTTTTGGTTTTCATTGGGCGTGCAATCCGGCGCATTGTGTGAATCAGACTAAATTTGAATTTCTAATTGCCATTTACTGGCAGACATATATAGAATAGCATTGGATGGCCTCTCCCGCATCCGTGACCACGGACTGCCCCCACCCCCCAATTCCTGGTCCGCGGACGGATGCGGGAGTGAATTTATAAGTCGGCATTGGAGATGCCCTTATGAAGCCGGACGGGTGAGCCAGCTAACTCCTCCAAAAGTTCAAAGTGATGAAGAAAGATGGTCAATATATTTCGACACTCCTCCTCGGTCTTGAACTCAAGACCTCATGACTTCAATACCATATTGAATTCATACATCAACCAGTTACTCCAAAAGTCCGAACTGATAGACATCTTGACTCGGATACCATATTGAATTCATGCTCTAGTCAATTGCTTGAAAAGTTCAAAGTGATAAAAGAACCGGGCAACATATTTCGACACTTCCTCTTATGTCAAGCCTATTTTAGTCTCTCGCGGATTTGATACCATATTAAATTCATGCACTAGCCGGTTAATTACTTCAACTCTAAAAGCTCAAACTAATGAAGAACGATGGGCAATATATTTTCAACACCGGATTAATCGGTAGTTCGTTAGAAAGATACATAGTACTGCCGAGTTCATGTACATTACACGTCGGTCGTGCAACTCGTACGCACCCACTTCTCTGTTCCGCTGTGGCGACGCCCGTTGCTACATCCACGTAAACATACCTAATCTTTTAGGTAAACTTCCTTCTTAAACTATACACGCCCCCCTGATTTCAAGTGGTGGGTCCCCTTCTCTAATTCTGTCCAACAAAAATATGCCAAGTAGGCTATTACGTTAATTACGTATGATTGATTACGTAGATGTAGCATTGCTCACCAATGCACCATGTATACTACTACGTCGTTTCCGTTCTCACATGCGCCTTCCGTAGCAAACTCACATCCGTTGCTAGCTGCATGCATGCATAGTGCCCCTACTACAGCACTACAGGGCCACGCAGGTCTCTAGTGGTGGCATGCATGCATACGGTACCGTTCCATCATTGCCACCGCTGCAATGAAACGGATCGACGTGTCACCTGGCCGGGTATGGATTCCCCCCTGCATGTTGCCTCCAGTGGCACTACGAGGAATTTAACTGCTGAGCACGGTAGGTGCGTCCCGTCACGGGCAAGTACTGGTATGTATGTACTCCCTCCGTCTCCAGTGGAGTACTACTAGCACTAGTATAAATGGATCGGTGGTGTTTTACTGCACATCTCGGAGGTCTTACCACGTGCCTTTTGTAGTACGTGGTGAAAGGACGCTCCAGGCCTTCTTCACGCTCGTCTGAATAGTCTCCGACTGACCGACCGACCAGCTGACTGACCAGTGACTGACGTGGTGACGCCTCGGCATTAATTATTGGACGCTGGGGCACCATGACATGGGTATGGATCGATCAATCAAACAGGGCAAATTTGGGTCGTCCATCCGGTCTTCTCTTCCACGCCAGCTCTAGGCTCGTGCCTACGCTTTATCATCGGCTTCGATCGGGCCGGCCATACATGACGAGTAGAAACTCCCTTCGCGGCCGATTTTATGTTTGAAGTAACAGTTTGTAGAAGCAAGGGGCGGGGGCACGCAGCGCCTCTTTCTTTTGCCAATCAATTCCCAACCTTTCGTATCTTTTCGTGAGCCAAAAGTTCAAATTAGTCTCGTTTGCATATGCCTGTTTCTGATGACGAGAGCTTTCAAATAAGATACATTTCAAATACTTTTTGATGAGCTTAAAACTTCATTAAGTTTCTTTTCTGAAATTTGGTATGAGCGACCGACAAATCATAAGTTAACTGCACCCTCCGATCCTCCGTCAGATCAACCGCTTGGTTCGCGCTTTCCTCCGGCATGGTCGCAAGACTGTAACGGAGGGCATTGTCTCGTCGGTTGGGGCCCGGTTTGCCGCTCAATTGCTCTCAGTGGCTTGGGCATCCCGAATCTCCAGCACTTTGGCCACGCGCTTCAGGCCAGGTTGCTTTGGTTACGCAAGACGGACCCGTCCAGGCCATGGCAGCATCTCCACATTCCCTGCGGGCCCATGCTTCACTCGATTTTTCAAGTGTACACAAGCTGGGAGCTCAACGACGACACATCGTGCCGATTCTGGGATGATCATTGACTTCACGACAACTCTATCGCCGAAATTGCTCCCCTGCTTCACGCATGGTCCCGAGCCAGCGTCAGCGACGGCCTCCGCAACTGCTCCTGAATCTGTGACATCCATGGAACCCTTGGCCTGGCCTTGGTCCAATACATCCTGCTCTGGACTCAGCTACGCGATTTCAATCTCTCTCGGACGTGCCGGATCGCATCTGTCGGTGTCAAAACCGGCGGATCTCGGGTAGGGGGTCCCGAACTGTGCGTCTAAGGCGGATGGTAACAGTAAACATGGAACACGATGTTTTACCCAGGTTCTGGCCCTTTTGATGGAGGTAAAACCCTACGTCCTGCTTGATTTATTTTTGATGATATGAGTATTACAAGAGTTGATCTACCACGAGATCGGAGAGGCTAAACACTAGAAGCTAGCCTATGGTATGATTGTATGTTGTCCTACGGACTAAAACCCTCCGGTTTATATAGACACCGGAGGGGGCTAGGGTTACACAAGATCGGTTACAACGGAGGAGATATACATATCCGTATTGCCTAGCTTGCCTTCCACGCCAAGTAGAGTCCCATCCGGACATGAGACGAAGTCTTCACTCTTGTATCTTCATAGTCCAACAGTCTGGCCAAAGGATATAATCCGGTTGTCCGGATACCCCCTAATTCAGGACTCCCTCAGTAGCCCCTGAACCAGGCTTCAATGACGATGAGTCCGGCGCGCAGTATTGTCTTCGGTATTGCAAGGCGGGTTCCTCCTCCGAATACACCCCTGAAGAATTTGAATACGAGGATAGTGTCTGACCCTGCAAAATAAGTTCCACGTACCACCGTAGAGAGAATAATATTTGCACAAATCTAATCTGCTGACACGTTTTGGCAACATGACATTATGCCATGGCCCAGCGATTATTCAAACCGTTTCCTTTAACTAGCCCCGCACATAATGCAAGGCAGTTTCTTGACACGTCTTGTCAAAGCAGAGATTGTGTCCCCCTTATTACGGGATTCTCATCAATACGGACGTGGGTAACCCAACCGCGCCATCGATTACGGCACTTGGGGGATAAGCGAGTTTTACCAGGCTAGTGGGGGCACATAGTTTTGGCCGCCCTTATAAAGGGACAAGGTTTAACCTTTTTCTACCCACGCCTTCTTCCTCCTTGCTCATCCATTCTTGCACACTCGAGCTCCAACGCCCAAGTCCACATCCTTCCCCTCAACCTTCTCCAACTATGTCCGGAGTGGGAGGCAAATGGATGGCTTCCTCCGTTACGGAGGGACACATCAAGAAGCTGCGCGGAGCCGGATACTTAGCCACGAATATCGCGCATCGGCTCCCTGCTGCGGGGCAGATCGTTCCTACCCCTGAACCTCACGAGAGGGTAGTTTTCCTTCACCACTTCCTCCGCGGACTGGGGTTTCCCCTCCATCCATTCGACCGCGGTCTCATGTTCTACTACGGGCTGGACTTTCATGATCTGGCCCCAAACTTTATCCTCAACATTTCGGCGTTCATCGTCGTGTGTGAGGCTTTCCTCCGCATCCGGCCCCACTTCGGCCTGTGGTTAAAGACCTTCAATATCAAGCCGAAGGTGGTGGGAGGCCAACAAGAAGAATGCGGCAGAGCCATGGTGGGCAAGATGCCCAATGTTATATGGCTTGAAGGCTCCTTCGTGGAGACCATAAAAGGGTGGCAATCGGCGTGGTTCTACATCACCGAGCCGCGCGACACCAACTGGGTAGCTCCCCCCGAGTTTCGATCCGGAATCCCCACGCGGCTCACCTCCTTGAAAGAGAAGGGCATGTCCTGGGGTTCATCGGTGGAGCTAGACGGACTACAGAAATGTATCCGGAATATGGCAGGCAAGAAGCTCAAGCTTGTCAACATAGTCCAGGTCATGCTCATCCCCCGGATCCTCCCGTGTCAACAACGGGATTTCAACTTGTGGGAGTTCGACCCGGCCCAGCACCAGAGTCTGAGCGAGCTCTTCGACACGACGCACAAGGACGTATGGAGGGTGCTGTTCAAGGGCGCCGAGGTCCCTCCCTCTCTCACCGAGGACCGCGGGCTAAGCGCGAAGCGCCTAGCGCATTCGGTGAGTTCTATACATCTGGTAGGATATTTATTTCCCCTAGCTTAACCATGTGCGGGTCTGAGCTCCATGCCTTTGACAGGACTGGGTGGAGACGTCGGGGCAGATTAACTGTCCGGCCCCTCTGCCCGAAGACACTGCGGATGCTCTCCTGACGGAGATGCTGACTCCGGCTCCTTACAAGGTGTCGGAGAAGACCAAGAAGGCCAAGGGAACCCGAAAGAGTTCCCGACGCCAGGTGTTATAGGACTCATCGTCCGATAACTTCGCGACACACTCCTCCCTCGAAGACGAGGAGGAAGATGAAGATGCTCCCCCTCCAGTCGGGGAAGACAAGAAAAGGAAGGCCGCCCCAACCGGGGGGGGGGGGGCGAAGGGTCCAAGAAGGGAAGGACTCTCCTTCCGGACTACTCCACCACCGCCGCCGAAGGCGAAGACGAGTGGCTGCTCAGGGCCAAGCCCCTGGCGAAGTCGTAAGTATTCGGATGCCAGAGTAACTCATAGCATACCTTTGTCGCACTGCTTCTCCTAACGGCGAATTATGATTATGCAGACCGCCACGAGCCCGTATCGACGTATCGTCGGACAACTCCCTAAGCTCGTCGGATATGGATAGCGATCCACTTCCGATTGTTGGAAATATGCCCTAGAGGTAATAATAAATTAGTTATTATTATATCATATTTCATTGTTCATGATAATCGTTTATTATCCATGCTAGAATTGTATTGATAGGAAACTCAGATACATGTGTGGATACATAGACAACTGTTGGGGAACGTTGCAGAAAATTAAAATTTTTCCTACGGTTTCACCAAGATCCATCTATGAGTTCATCTAAGCAACGAGTCTAGGGAGAGAGTTTGCATCTACATACCACTTGTAGATCGCGTGCGGAAGCTTGCAAGGTGATGATGTAGTCGTACTCGACGTGATCCAAATCACCGATGACCAGCGCCGAACGGACGGCACCTCCGCGTTCAACACACGTACGGGACGGGAGACGTCTCCTCCTTCTTGATCCAGCAAGGGGGAAGGAGAGGTTGATGAAGATCCAGCAGCACGACGGCGTGGTGGTGGATGCAGGGCGTCACAGCAGCAGGGCTTCGCCGAGACTACGAGGGAGAGACGTAACGGGGGGAGGTGGAGGCGCCAGGGGCTGGTCTATGAAGTCCCTCCTCTCCCCCACTATATATAGGGGTGCCAGGGGGGGCGCCGGCCCTAGTAGATGAGATCTACTAGGGGGGCGGCGGCCTAGGGGAGGTTTCCCTCCCCCCCAAGGCACCTAGGGGTGCCTTCCACCACTAGGACTCCTCCTAGGGGGAAACCCTAGGCGCATGGGCCTATAGGGGCTGGTGCCCTTGGCCCATGATGGCCAAGGCGCACCCCCTACAGCCCATGTGGCCCCCCGGGACAGGTGGCCCCACCCGGTGGACCCCCGGGACCCTTCCGGTGGTCCCGGTACAATACCCATAACCCCGAAACTTGTCCCGATGCCCGAAATAGCACTTCCTATATATAATTCTTTACCTCCGGACCATTCCGGAACTCCTCGTGACATCCGGGATCTCATCCGGGACTCCGAACAACATTCGGGTTTCTGCATATACATATCTTCATAACCCTAGCGTCACCGAACCTTAAGTGTGTAGACCCTACGGGTTCGGGAGACATGCAGACATGACCGAGACGCTCTCAGTCAATAACCATCAGCGGGATCTGGATACCCATGATGGCTCCCACATTCTCCTCGATGTTTTCATCGAATGAACCACGATGTCGAGGATTCGATCAAACCCTGTATGCAATTCCCTTTGTCAATCGGTACATTACTTGCCCGAGACTCGATCGTCGGTATGCCAATACCTTATTCAGTCTCGTTACCGGCAAGTCACTTTACTCGTACCGTAATGCATGATCCCGTGTCCAACACCTTGGTCACATTGAGCTCAATATGATGACGCATTACCGAGTGGGCCCAGAGATACCTCTCCGTCATACGGAGTGACAAATCCCAGTCTCGATCCGTGTCAACCCAACAGCTACTTTCGGAGATACCTGTAATGCACCTTTATAGTCACCCAGTTACGTTGTGACGTTTGATACACCCAAGGCACTCTTACGGTATCCGGGAGTTACACGATCTCATGGTCGAAGGAAGAGATACTTGACACTTGCAAAGCTCTAGCAAAACGAACTACACGATCTTTTATGCTATGCTTAGGATTGGGTCTTGTCCATCACATCATTCTCCTAATGATGTGATCCCGTTATCAACGACATCCAATGTCCATAGTCAGGAAACCATGACTATCTGTTGATCACAACGAGCTGGTCAACTAGAGGCTTACCAGGGACATAGTGTGGTCTAAGTATTCACACGTGTATTACGATTTCCGGATAATACAGTTATAGCATGAATAAAAGACAATTATCATGAAAAATGAAATATAATAATACTTTTATTATTGCCTCTAGGGCATATTTCCAACAGTCTCCCACTTGCACTAGAGTCACCAATCTAGTTACATTGTGATGAATCGAACACCCATAGAGTTCTGGTGTTGATCATGTTTTGCACGCGAGAGAGGTTTAGTCAGCGGATCTGCGACATTCAGATCCGTGTGCACTTTGCAAATCTCTATGTCTCCATCTTGAACATTTTCACGGATGGAGTTGAAACGACGCTTGATGTGCCTGGTCTTCTTGTGAAACCTGGGCTCCTTTGCGAGGGCAATAGCTCCAGTGTTGTCACAGAAGAGTTTGATCGGCCCCGACGCATTGGGTATGACTCCTAGGTCGGTGATGAACTCCTTCACCCAAATCTCTTCATGTGCTGCCTCCGAGGCTGACATGTACTCCGCTTCACACGTAGATCCCGCCACGACGCTCTGCTTGCAGCTGCACCAGCTTACTGCTCCACCATTCAACATATACACGTATCCGGTTTGTGACTTAGAGTCATCCAGATCTGAGTCGAAGCTAGCGTCGACGTAACCCTTTACGACGAGCTCTTCGTCTCCTCCATAGACGAGAAACATGTCCTTTGTCCTTTTCAGGTACTTCAGGATATTCTTGACCGCTGTCTAGTGTTCCTTGCCGGGATTACTTTGGTATCTTGCTACCAAACTTACGACAAGGTTTACATCGGGTCTGGTACACAGCATGGCATACATAATAGATCCTATGGCTGAAGCATAGGGGATGACACTCATCTCTTCTTTATCTTTTGCCGTGGTCGGTGACTGAGCTGAGCTCAGTCTCATACCTTGTAACATAGGCAAGAACCCCTTCTTGGACTGATCCATTCTGAATCTCTTTAAAATCTTATCAAGGTATGTGCTTTGTGAAAATCCTATGAGGCGTCTCGATCTATCTCTATAGATCTTGATGCCTAATATATAAGCAGCTTCTCCAAGGTCCTTCATTGAAAAACACTTATTCAAGTAGGCCTTAATGCTGTCCAGAAATTCTATATTATTTCCCATCAGGAGTATGTCATCTACATATAATATGAGAAATGCTACAGAGCTCCCACTCACTTTCTTGTAAACGCAGGCTTCTCCATAAGTCTGCATAAACCCAAACGCTTTGATCATCTCATCAAAGCGAATGTTCCAACTCCGAGATGCTTGCACCAGTCCATAAATGGATCGCTGGAGCTTGCATACTTTGTTAGCGTTCCGAGGATCGACAAAACCTTCCGGCTGCATCATATACAGTTCTTCCTTAAGATGCCCGTTAAGGAATACTGTTTTGACGTCCATCTGCCATATCTCATAATCATAGTATGCGGCAATTGCTAACATGATTCGGACGGACTTTAGCTTCGCTACGGGAGAGAATGTCTCGTCGTAGTCAATCCCTTGAACCTGTCGATAACCCTTAGCGACAAGTCGAGCTTTATAGATGGTAACATTACCATCCGTGTCCGTCTTCTTCTTAAAGATCCATTTGTTTTCTATCGCTCGCCGATCATCGGGCAAGTCTGTCAAAGTCCATACTTTGTTTTCATACATGGATTCTATCTCGGATTTCATGGCTTCAAGCCATTTGTTGGAATCCGGGCCCGCCATTGCTTCTTCATAGTTCGAAGGTTCATTGTTGTCTAACAACATGATTTCCAGGACAGGGTTGCCGTACCACTCTGGTGCGGAACGTGTCCTTGTGGACCTACGAAGTTCAGCAGTAACTTGATCCGAAGTACCTTGAACATTATCATGGTTTTCCTCTTCAGTTGGTGTGGGCATCACAGGAACGGTTTCCTGTGCTGCGTCACTATCCCGCTCAAGAGGTAGTACTTCATCGAGTTCTACTTTCCTCCCACTTACTTCTTTCGAGAGAAACTCTTTTTCCAGAAAGCATCCGTTTTTGGCAACAAAGATCTTGCCTTCGGATCTTAAGTAGAAGGTATACCCTACAGTTTCCTTAGGGTATCCTATGAATACGCATTTTTCCGACTTGGGTTCGAGCTTTTCAGGTTGAAGTTTCTTGACATAAGCTTCGCATCCCCAAACTTTTAGAAACGACAGCTTAGGTTTCTTTCCAAACCATAATTCATACGGTGTCGTCTCAACGGATTTAGACGGTGCCCTATTTAAAGTGAATGTAGCTGTCTCTAGAGCATATCCCCAAAATGATAGTGGTAAATCGGTAAGAGACATCATAGACCGCACCATATCCAATAGGGTGCGATTATGACGTTCGGACACACCATTTCGCTGAGGTGTTCCAGGCGGCGTGAGTTGTGAAACGATTCCACATTTCTTTAAGTGTGTACCAAATTCGTGACTTAAGTATTCTCCTCCACGATCTGATCGTAAGAATTTTATCTTTCGGTCACGTTGATTCTCCACCTCATTCTGAAATTCCTTGAACTTTTCAAAGGTCTCAGACTTGTGTTTCATTAAGTAGACATACCCATATCTACTCAAGTCATCTGTGAGAGTGAGAACATAACGATATCCTCCGCGAGCCTCAACGCTCATTGGACCGCACACATCGGTATGTATGATTTCCAACAAGTTGGTTGCTCGCTCCATTGTTCCGGAGAACGGAGTCTTGGTCATTTTGCCCAAGAGGCATGGTTCGCACGTGTCAAACGATTCGTAATCAAGAGACTCTAAAAGTCCATCGGCATGGAGCTTCTTCATGCGCTTGACACCAATGTGACCAAGGCGGCAGTGCCACAAGTATGTGGGACTATCGTTATCAATTTTAAATCTTTTGGCATCTACACTATGAACATGTGTAATATTACGCTCGAGATTCATTAAGAATAAACCATTGACCATCGGAGCATGACCATAAAACATATCTCTCATATAAATCGAACAACCATTATTCTCAGACTTAAATGAGTAGCCATCTCGTATTAAACGAGATCCAGATACAATGTTCATGCTCAAACTTGGCACTAAATAACAATTATTAAGGTTCAAAACTAATCCCGTAGGTAAATGTAGAGGCAGCGTGCCAACGGCGATCACATCGACTCTGGAACCATTCCCGACGCGCATCGTCACCTCGTCCTTCGCTAGTCTCCGTTTATTCTGCAGCTCCTGCTGTGAGTTACAAATATGAGCAACGGCACTGGTATCAAATACCCAGGAGTTACTATGAGTACTGGTAAGGTACACATCAATCACATGTATATCAAATATACCTTTGGTGTTGCCGGCCTTCTTATCCGCTAAGTATTTGGGGCAGTTCCGCTTCCAGTGACCCTTCCCCTTGCAATAAAAGCACTCAGTCTCAGGCTTGGGTCCATTCTTTGACTTCTTCCTGGTAACTGGCTTACCAGGCGCGGCAACATCTTTGCCGTCTTTCTTGAAGTTCTTCTTACCCTTGCCCTTCTTGAACTTAGTGGTCTTATTGACCATCAACACTTGATGTTCTTTCTTGATTTCAGCCTCTGCTGACTTCAGCATCGAGAACACTTCAGGAATGGTCTTTTCCATTCCCTGCATGTTGTAGTTCATCACAAAGCTCTTGTAGCTTGGTGGGAGCGACTGGAGGATTCTGTCAATGACCGCCTCATCTGGGAGGTTAATGTTCAGCTGGGTCATACGGTTGTGCAACCCAGACATCTTCAGGATGTGCTCACTGACAGAACTGTTCTCCTCCATCTTACAACTGTAGAACTTGTCGGAGACATCATATCTCTCGACCCGGGCATGAGCTTGAAAAACTAGTTTCAGCTCTTCGAACATCTCATATGCTCCGTGATGCTCAAAACGCTTTTGGAGCCCCGATTCTAAGCTGTAAAGCATGCCGCACTGAACGAGGGAGTAATCATCAGCGCGAGACTGCCAAGCATTCATAATGTCTTGGTTCTCTGGGACGGGAGCGTCACCTAGCGGTCCTTCTAGGACATATTGTTTCCTGGCAGCTATGAGGATGATCCTCAGGTTCCGGACCCAGTCCGTATAGTTGCTGCCATCATCTTTCAGCTTGGTTTTCTCTAGGAACGCGTTGAAGTTCATGTTGACATTAGCGTTGGCCATTGATCTACAAGACATATTTGCAAAGGTTTTAGACTAAGTTCATGATAATAAAGTTCTAATCAAATTATGAACTCCCACTTAGATTAGACATCCCTTTAGTCATCTAAGTGTTACACGATCCGAGTCGACTAGTCTGTGTCCGATCATCACGTGAGACGGACTAGTCATCGTCGGTGAACATTTTCATGTTGATCGTATCTTCCATACGACTCGTGTTCGACCTTTCGGTCTCCGTGTTCCCAGGCCATGTCTGCACATGCTAGGCTCGTCAAGTTAACCCTAAGTGTTTTCGCTGTGTAAAACTGTCTTACACCCGTTGTATGTGAACGTAAAAATCCATCACACCCGATCATCACGTGGTGCTTAGAAACGACGAACTGTAGCAACGGTGCACAGTTAGGGGAGAACACTTCTTGAAGTTTTATAAGGGATCATCTTATTTACTACCGTCGTCCTAAGTAAACAAGATGCATAATACATAATAAACATCACATGCAATTATATAGTTGTGACATGATATGGCCAATATCATATAGCTCCATTGATCTTCATCTTCGGGGCTCCATGATCATCTTGTCACCGGCTTGACACCATGATCTCCATCATCATGATCTCCATCATCGTGTCTTCATGAAGTTGTCACGCCAACGACTACTTCTACTTCTATGACTAACGTTTAGCAATAAAGTAAAGTAGTTTACATGACGTTATTCAATGACACGCAGGTCATACAAAAAATAATGACAACTCCTATGGCTCCTGCCAGTTGTCATACTCATCGACATGCAAGTCGTGAATCCTATTACAAAGAACATGATCTCATACATCCCAATTCATCATTCATCACAACTTCTGGCCATATCACATCACATGATCAATCGCTGCAAAAACAAGTTAGACGTCCTCTAATTGTTGTTGCATCTTTTACGTGGCTGCAATTGGGTTCTAGCAAGAACGTTTTCTTACCTACGAATCACCACAACGTGATTTTGTCAACTTCTATTTACCCTTCATAAGGGCCCTGTTCATCGATTCCGCTCCAACTAAGGTGGGAGAGACAGACACCCGCCAGCCACCTTATGCAACTTGTGCATGTCAGTCGGTGGAACCGGTCTCACGTAAGTGTACATGTAAGGTTGGTCCGGGCCGCTTCATCCCACAATACCGTTGAGCAAGAAAAGACTAGTAGAGGCAAGTAAGATGACAAAATCCACGCCCACAACAAAGTTGTGTTCTACTCGTGCAAAGAGAACTACGCATAGACCTAGCTCATGATGCCACTGTTGGGGAACGTTGCAGAAAATTAAAATTTTTCCTACGGTTTCACCAAGATCCATCTATGAGTTCATCTAAGCAACGAGTCTAGGGAGAGAGTTTGCATCTACATACCACTTGTAGATCGCGTGCGGAAGCTTGCAAGGTGATGATGTAGTCGTACTCGACGTGATCCAAATCACCGATGACCAGCGCCGAACGGACGGCACCTCCGCGTTCAACACACGTACGGGACGGGAGACGTCTCCTCCTTCTTGATCCAGCAAGGGGGAAGGAGAGGTTGATGAAGATCCAGCAGCACGACGGCGTGGTGGTGGATGCAGGGCGTCACAGCAGCAGGGCTTCGCCGAGACTACGAGGGAGAGACGTAACGGGGGGAGGTGGAGGCGCCAGGGGCTGGTCTATGAAGTCCCTCCTCTCCCCCACTATATATAGGGGTGCCAGGGGGGGCGCCGGCCCTAGTAGATGAGATCTACTAGGGGGGCGGCGGCCTAGGGGAGGTTTCCCTCCCCCCCAAGGCACCTAGGGGTGCCTTCCACCACTAGGACTCCTCCTAGGGGGAAACCCTAGGCGCATGGGCCTATAGGGGCTGGTGCCCTTGGCCCATGATGGCCAAGGCGCACCCCCTACAGCCCATGTGGCCCCCCGGGACAGGTGGCCCCACCCGGTGGACCCCCGGGACCCTTCCGGTGGTCCCGGTACAATACCCATAACCCCGAAACTTGTCCCGATGCCCGAAATAGCACTTCCTATATATAATTCTTTACCTCCGGACCATTCCGGAACTCCTCGTGACATCCGGGATCTCATCCGGGACTCCGAACAACATTCGGGTTTCTGCATATACATATCTTCATAACCCTAGCGTCACCGAACCTTAAGTGTGTAGACCCTACGGGTTCGGGAGACATGCAGACATGACCGAGACGCTCTCAGTCAATAACCATCAGCGGGATCTGGATACCCATGATGGCTCCCACATTCTCCTCGATGTTTTCATCGGATGAACCACGATGTCGAGGATTCGATCAAACCCTGTATGCAATTCCCTTTGTCAATCGGTACATTACTTGCCCGAGACTCGATCGTCGGTATGCCAATACCTTATTCAGTCTCGTTACCGGCAAGTCACTTTACTCGTACCGTAATGCATGATCCCGTGTCCAACACCTTGGTCACATTGAGCTCAATATGATGACGCATTACCGAGTGGGCCCAGAGATACCTCTCCGTCATACGGAGTGACAAATCCCAGTCTCGATCCGTGTCAACCCAACAGCTACTTTCGGAGATACCTGTAATGCACCTTTATAGTCACCCAGTTACGTTGTGACGTTTGATACACCCAAGGCACTCTTACGGTATCCGGGAGTTACACGATCTCATGGTCGAAGGAAGAGATACTTGACACTTGCAAAGCTCTAGCAAAACGAACTACACGATCTTTTATGCTATGCTTAGGATTGGGTCTTGTCCATCACATCATTCTCCTAATGATGTGATCCCGTTATCAACGACATCCAATGTCCATAGTCAGGAAACCATGACTATCTGTTGATCACAATGAGCTGGTCAACTAGAGGCTTACCAGGGACATAGTGTGGTCTAAGTATTCACACGTGTATTACGATTTCCGGATAATACAGTTATAGCATGAATAAAAGACAATTATCATGAACAATGAAATATAATAATACTTTTATTATTGCCTCTAGGGCATATTTCCAACAACAACACCATGTCCCTAGTAAGCCTCTAGTTGACTAGCTCGTTGATCAATAGATGGTTATGGTTTCCTGACCATGGACATTGGATGTCATTGATAACGGGATCACATCATTAGGAGAATGATGTGATGGACAAGACCCAATCCTAAGCCTAGCACAAGATCGTGTAGTTCGTTTGCTAAAGCTTTTCTAATGTCAAGTATCATTTCCTTAGACCATGAGATTGTGCAACTCCCGGATACCGTAGGAGTGCTTTGGGTGTGCCAAACGTCACAACGTAACTGGGTGGCTATAAAGGTGCACTACGGGTATCTCCGAAAGTGTCTGTTGGGTTGGCACAAATCGAGACTGGGATTTGTCACTCAGTGTAAACGGAGAGCTATCTCTGGGCCCACTCGGTAGGACATCATCATAATGTGCACAATGTGATCAAGGAGTTGATCACGGGATGATGTGTTACGGAACGAGTAAAGAGACTTGCCGGTAACGAGATTGAACAAGGTCTCGGGATACCGACGATCGAATCTCGGGCAAGTACCGTACTGATAGACAAAGGGAATTGTATACGGGATTGATTGAATCCTTGACATCGTGGTTCATCCGATAAGATCATCGTGGAACATGTGGGAGCCAACATGGGTATCCAGATCCCACTGTTGGTTATTGACCGGAGAGTTGTCTCGGCCATGTCTACTTGACTCCCGAACCCGTAGGGTCTACACACTTAAGGTTCGATGACGCTGGGGTTTATAGGGAAAGTATGTACGCGGCGAATGTTGTTCGGAGTCCTGGATGAGATCCCGGACGTCACGAGGAGTTCCAGAATGGTCCGGAGGTAAAGATTGATATATAGGAAGTATGGTTTTGGCCACCAGAAGTGTTCCGGGCATCACCGGTAGTGTACCGGGACCACAGGAGGGGTCCGGGGGTCCACCGGGAGGGGCCACCGGCCCCGGAGGCCTACATGGGCCAATAGTGGGAAGGGACCAGCCCCTAGGTGGGCTGGGGCGCCTCCCACCAAAGCCCAAGGTGCCTCCAAGAGGGGAGGGGGCAAACCCTAGGGCAGATGGGCCCTAAGGCCCACCCCAGGTGCGCCTCCCCTCTCCCCCTTGTGGCCGCCACCCTAGATGGGATCAGGGGCTGTCGCACCCCTTGGGGTGGGAACCCTAGAGGGGGCGCAGCCCCCTCCCCTCCCCCTATATATATTTGAGGTATGGGGGCTGCCCAACACATGATTCGATCTCTCTCTTAGCGCAACCCTACCCCTCTCCCTCCTCGTCTCTCGTAGTGCTTGGCGAAGCCTTGCTGGAGTCCCGCGCTCCTCCACCACCACCATGCCATCGTGCTGCTGCTGGACGGAGTCTTCCCCAACCTCTCCTTCTCCCCTTGCTGGATCAAGGCATAGGAGACGTCACCGGGCTGCACGTGTGTTGAACGCGGAGGCACCGTTGGTCGGCGCTTAGATCGGAATCAACCGCGATCTGAATCGCTACGAGTACGAGTCCTTCATCCACGTTCTTGCAACGCTTCCGCTTAGCGATCTACAAGGGTATGTAGATGCACTCCCCTTCCCCTCGTTGCTAGATTACTCCATAGATTGATCTTGGTGATGCGTAGAAAATTTTAAATTTTTGCTGCGATCCCCAACAGTGGCATCATGAGCTAGGTCTATGCGTAGTTTCTATGCACGAGTAGAACACAAAGCAGTTGTGGGCGTCAATATTGTCAATTTACTTACCGTTACTAGTCTTATCTTGATTCGGCGGCATCGTGGGATGAAGCGGCCTGGACCGACCTTACACGTACGCTTACGTGAGACTGGTTCCACCGACTGACATGCACTAGTTGCATAAGGTGGCTAGCGGGTGTCTGTCTCTCCCACTTTAGTCGGATCGGATTCGATGAAAAGGGTCCTTATGAAGGGTAAATAGAAATTGGCATATCACGTTGTGGTTTTGGCGTAGGTAAGAAACGTTCTTGCTAGAAACCTATAGCAGCCACGTAAAAACTTGCAACAACAATTAGAGGACGTCTAACTTGTTTTTGCAGCATGTGTCGTGTGATGTGATATGGCCAAAAGGATGTGATGAATGATATATGTGATGTATGAGATTGATCATGTTCTTGTAATAGGAATCACGACTTGCATGTCGATGAGTATGACAACCGGCAGGAGCCATAGGAGTTGTCTTAATTTATTTATGACCTGCATGTCAACTTAAACGTCATGTAATTACTTTACTTCATTGCTAAAGCGTTAGCCATAGTAGTAGAAGTAATAGATGACGAGACAACTTCGAGAAGACACGATGGTGGAGATCATGATGATGGAGATCATGGTGTCATGCCGGTGACAACGATGATCATGGAGCCCCAAAGATGGAGATCATAAGGAGCAAAATGATATTGGCCATATATTGTCACTATTTGATTGCATGTGATGTTTATCATGTTTTACATCTTATTTTCTTAGAACGACGGTAGCTTAAATAAGATGATCCCTCGCAATAATTTCAAGAAAGTGTTCCCCCTAACTGTGCACCATTGTGAAGGTTCGTTGTTTCGAAGCACCACGTGATGATCGGGTGTGATAGATTCTAACGTTCGAATACAACGGGTGTAAGCCAGATTTACACACGCAATACACTTAGGTTGACTTGATGAGCCTAGCATGTACAGACATGGCCTCGGAACACGGAAGACCGAAAGGTCGAGCATGAGTCGTATAGAAGATACGATCAACATGAAGATGTTCACCGATGTTGACTAGTCCGTCTCACGTGATGATCGGACATGGCCTAGTTGACTCGGACCATGTTTCACTTAGATGACTAGAGGGATGTCTATCTGAGTGGGAGTTCATTAAATAATTTGATTAGATGAACTTAATTATCATGAACATAGTCTAAATTGTCTTTGAAAATATGTTGTAGATAAATAGCTCACGTTTTTCAATATGTTCCTAGAGAAAGACCAAGTTGAAAGATATTGTAAGCAATGATGCGGACTGGGTCCATAGTCCGAGGAGTGTCCTCACTGCTACACAAAAGGCCTACGTCTTTGATGCACCGCTTGATGTGCAAACCCCTAGAACGCCGTCTGTGGATGTTGTGAACACCTAATAGACACATCCTGATGACTACTTGATAGTTTAGTGCACCATACTTTACGGCTTAGAATCGGGATTCCAATGACGTTTTGAACGCCATAAGATATATGAGATGTTCCAAGAGCTAAAATTGGGATTTCAGGCTCATGCCCGTGTTAAGAGGTATGAGACCTCTGACAAGTTCTTTTGCCAACAAGATGGAGGAGAATAGCTCAGCTAGTGAGCATGTGCTCAGAATATCTGGGTGCTACAATCACTTAAATCAAGTGGGAGTTAAACTTCCAGATAAGATAGTGATTGATAGAGTTCTCTAGCCACTATCACTAAGCTACTAGATCTTCGTGATGAACTATGACATGCAAGGGATGGAGTTGATCCCGGAGCTGTTCACGGTGCTTAAGACCGCAAAAGGTAGAAATCAAGAAGGAGCATCAAGTGTTGATGGTTTAACAAGACCACTGGTTTCAAGAAGGGCAAGGGCTAGAAGGGAAACTTCATGGATGGCAAACCAGTTGCCGCTCCAGTGAAGGAACCCAAGGTTGAACCCAAACCCGAGACTAAGTGCTTCTATTGTAAGGGGAACGGTCACTGGTAGCGGAATTACCCCAAATGCATGGTAGATAAGAAGGCTGACAACTTCAACAAAGTATATACGTGTTATTAATGTGTACCTCACTAGTACTCCTGGTAGCACCTAGGTATTGGATACCGGTTCAGTTGCTATTATTGGTGACTTGAAGCAAAAGCTACGGACTAAACGAAGACTGGCTAAGGGCGAGGTGACGATGTGTGTTGGAAGTGTTTCCAAAGTTGATAAGATCACCATCGCACGCTCCATCTGCCTTCGGGATTAATATTGAACCTAGATAAATGTTATCAGGTGTCTACGTTAAGCATGAATATGATTAGATCATGTTCATTGCAATACGGTTATTCATTTAAGTTAGAGAATAATGGTTATTCTGTTTACATGAATAATACCTTTCATGGTCATGCACCCTATGTGAATGGTTCATTGAATCTCGATCGTGGTAATACGCATGTTCACGCCAAAAGATGTAGAGTTAATAATGATAGTACCACTTTCTTGTGGCACTGCCGCTTAGGTCATATTGGCGTAAGATGCATGAAGAAACTCCATGTCGATGGATGTTTGGAGTCACTTGATTTTGAATCACTTGACACATGCAAGCCATGCCTCATGGGCAGGATGACTAAGACCCCGTTTTCAGGTACAATGAAACGGGCAAGTGACTTGTTGGAAATCATACATGTTGATGCATGTGATCCAGTGAGAATTGAAGCGTGCAGTGGATATTGCTATTTTCTCATCTTCACTGACGATTTGAGTAGATATAGGTATATTTACTTAATGAAGCACAAGTCTGAAACATTTGAAAAGTTCAAGCGATTTCAGAGTGAAGTTAAGAACCATCATAACAAGAAGATCAAATTCCTACGATCTAATCGATGAGAATTTCTGAGTTATGAGTTTGGCAATCACTTAAGACATTGTGGAATTGTTTCCCAGTTGAAGCCACCTGGAACACCACAGCGTAATGGTGTGTCCGGACGTCATAATAGAACCTTATAAGATATGGTGCGATCTATGATGTCTCTTACTGATCTACCGTTTTCATTTTGAGGTTATGCGTTAGAGACAGCTGCATTCACTTTAGATAGGACACCATCTAAGTCCGTTGAGACGACGTCATGTGAATGTTGGTTTGGCAAGAAACCAAAGTTGTCGTTTCTTAATGTTTGGGGCTGCGATGCTTAAGGCTTCAGCCGGAGAAGCTCGAATCCAAAGCGGACAAACACATCTTCATAGGATATCCAAAGGTGACAGTTGAGTACACCTTCTATCTCAGCTCCGAGGGCAAATTGTTTGTCGCTAAGAATGGGTCCTTTCTCGAGAAGGAGTTTCTCTCGAAAGAATTGAGTGGGAGGAAGATAGAACTTGATGAGGTTGTCGAACCTTTATTTCAACCAGAGAGTGATGCAACACAGAAAGATGTTTTTTGTGGCGCCTACGTCTGTTGAATAGGAAGTTAATGATGGTGATCATGAAGCTTCGGATCAAGTTGCTATCGAACCTCGTAGGTCGATATGGATATGTACTACTCCTGAGTGGTACGGTAATCCTGTCTTAGATATCATGTTTTTAGACAACAATGAACCTACGAGCTATGGAGAAGCGATGGTGGGCCCGTATTCCGACAAATGGTTAGAAGCCATGAAATCCGAGATAGGATCCATGTATCAGAACAAAGTATGGACTTTGGTGGACTTGCCCGATGATCGGCAAGCCATTGAGATAAATGGATCTTTAAGAAGAAGACGGACATGGGCGGTAATGTTACCGTCTATAAAGCTCGACTTGTGGGAAAGAGTCTTTTCACAAGTTCAAGGAGTGGACTACGATGAGAATTTCTCACCCGTAGCGATGCTTAAGTCCGTCGGAATCATGTTAGAATTAGCTGTATTTTTCGATTATGAAATATGACAGATGGATGTCAAAACAAGTTTTCTTACCAGTTTTCGTAAGAAAGAGTTGTATGTGATACAATCAAAGTTTTTGTCAATCCTAAGGATGCTAAAAGGTATGCTAGCTCTAGCGATCCGTCTATGGACTAGAGCGAGCATCTCAGAGTCGGAATATATGCTTTGATGGAGTGATCAAAGCTTTTAGGTTTATACAATGTTTGCTAGAAACTTGTATTTACAAGAAAGTGAGTGGGAGCACTACAACATTTCTGATAAGTATATGTGGATGACATATTGTTGATTCAAAATAATGTAGAATTTCTGGAAAGCATAAACTGTTGTTTGAAGAGTGTTTTTCAAAGGAAGACCTGGATAAAATTGCTTACAGATTGGGCATCAAGATCTATAGAAATAGATCAAGACGCCTGATGATACTTTCAAAGAACGCACACCTTGACATGTTTTTGAAGGAGTTCAAAATAGATCAGTCAAAGAAGGGGTTCTTACCTGAGTTGTAATGTGTGAAGTTGAGTAAGACTCAAAGATTGACCACAGTAGAAGAAAGAGGAAGGACGAAGGTCGCCCCCTATGCTTTTGTCATAGGTAGGCTCTATACGGTATGCCATGCTGAGTACCGCACCAGATGTGTGCCTTGCCACATGTCTGGCAAGAGGGTACAAAGGTGATCTAGGACTGGATCACCAGATAGCGGTCAATATTATCCTTAGAGGAATAAGGAAATGTTTCTCGGTTATGGAGGTGATGAAGAGTTCGACGTAAAGAGTTAGGTCGATGCAAGCTTAACACCTATCCGGATAGCTCTGAGTAGAGATACCGGATACGTATAATGGAGCAACAATTTGGAATAGCTCCAAGTAGAACGCGGTAGCAGCATCTACGATATGACATAAAGTTTTGCGAAATACATAGGTATCTGAATATGGCAGACCCGTTGACTATAACCTCTCTCACAAGCATAACATGATCAAACCCAGAACTCATTGAGTGTTAATCACATAGTGATGTGAACTAGATTATTGAGTCTAGTAAACTCTTTGGATGTTGGTCACATGGCGATGTGACCTGTGAGTGTTAATCACATGGCGATGTGAACTAGATTATTGACTCTAGTGCAAGTGGGAGACTGTTGGAAATATGCCCTAGAGGCAATAATGAATTAGTTATTATTATATCATATTTCATTGTTCATGATAATCATTTATTATTATCCATGCTAGAATTGTATTGATAGGAAACTTAGATACATGTGTGGATACATAGACAACACCATGTCCCTAGTAAGCCTCTAGTTGACTAGCTCGTTGATCAATAGATGGTTACGGTTTCCTGACCATGGACATTGGATGATATTGATAACGGGATCACATCATTAGGAGAATGATGTGATGGACAAGACCCAATCCTAAGCCTAGCACAAGATCGTGTAGTTCGTTTGCTAAAACTTTTCTAATGTCAAGTATCATTTCCTTAGACCATGAGATTGTGCAACTCCCGGATACCGTAGGAGTGCTTTGGGTGTGCCAAACGTCACAACGTAACTGGGTGGCTATAAAGGTGCACTATAGGTATCTCCGAAAGTGTCTGTTGGGTTGGCATGAATCGAGACTGGGATTTGTCACTCTGTGTAAATGGAGAGGTATCTCTCGGCCCACTCGGTAGGACATCATCATAATGTGCACAATGTGATCAAGGAGTTGATCACGGGATGATGTGTTACGGAATGAGTAAAGAGACTTGCCGGTAACGAGATTGAACAAGGTATCGGGATACCAGTGATCGAATCTCGGGCAAGTATCGTACCGATAGACAAAGGGAATTGTATACGGGATTGATTGAATCCTTGACATCATGGTTCATCCGATAAGATCATCGTGGAGCATGTGGGAGCCAACATGGGTATCCAGATCCTGCTGTTGGTTATTGACCGGAGAGTTGTCTCGGCCATGTCTACATGACTCCCGAACCCGTAGGGTCTACACACTTAAGGTTCGATGACGCTGGGGTTTATAGGGAAAGTATGTACGCGGTTACCGAATGTTGTTCGGAGTCTCGGATGAGATCTCGGACGTCACGAGGAGTTCCGGAATGGTCCGGAGGTAAAGATTGATATATAGGAAGTATGGTTTTGGCCACCGGAAGTGTTCCGGGCATCACCGGTAGTGTACCGGGACCACCGGAGGGGTCCGGGGGTCCACCGGGAGGGGCCACCGGCCCCGGAGGCCTACATGGGCCAATAGTGGGAAGGGACCAGCCCCTATGTGGGCTGGGGCGCCTCCCACCAAAGCCCAAGGCGCCTCCAAGAGGGGAGGGGGCAAACCCTAGGGCAGATGGGCCCTAAGGCCCACCCCAGGTGCGCCTCCCCCTCCCCTCCCCCTATATATATTTGAGGTATGGGGGCTGCCCAACACACGATTCGATCTCTCTCTTGGCGCAGCCCTACCCCTCTCCCTCCTTGTCGTGGATTTGTCACGGCAGATGTCCTAGTGAAAGGACTTAGTCGTGGAGCCATCGCCACGGGTTTACTTGAAGGGGTTAAAGCGGACACAAAGACACGAGGGTTTTATACTAGTTCGGCCCCTTCGATGAAGGTAAAGCCTACGTCTAGTTGTGATGGAATTGATATGGTCTCGATGGCCAGGGAGCAAACAAGCTTCGCCCAGGCTCGAGTTGTTGTTGTCTGTACTTGAACCGCCGCCGGGTCGTCCCCTTATATACACGGGTGACGCCCGTCGGTTCATAGAGTCCCAACCGGTTCATACTCGTATCCCGGTTGGTATCTCTCTATTCCTAACTTACAATACAAGTTATACATCAGGTTGGTTTACGGCTACAGATTCTAAACCGACTATAGGCCTTGGGCCTTCATCTGCTTATACCACTAATGAAGTTAACTCGGCCCAAGTAAGCCGGTTTACGCCTAGTGGTAATATCCCCAACATTAGGCCCCAGATTGATTTGAACTGGTTCATGTCAATCCTTCACGAAATCTTGTGTCTTGGACATCTTCTGGTAATTGGTAAACCGCCATGTTGTCATCATTTCTGGTTGTTGTAAACCGGCATGACGTCATCATGAAATTTGTCATTTATTACGCCCTCTTTAACGGCAGCTCCTGGATCCGCGCGCTTGACCTAACTCTGTTGCCTTATAAATAAGACCGAATGGTCATCTCCTTTCTTTTCCCCTCATCTCTTCCTCTTCGTCTTCCTCGCGTCGCCAGCCTTGGAGCTCCGCCGCCACCATCGACCTCTGCTTCGTCTTGGGCCCCTACATCAACCTGAGCGTTCCAGAGCACTGCGGTATCGTTCCGCATCTTCTCCGTTCCCAGTAAGCTTTCTCCTCTTCTTGACCTAGATCTGTTCTTAGGGTTCCATGTTCGTGCTGTGTTCGTCACTTGCTCATACTTGTATTACGACTCTTGGATGAATCTGTAAACTCCCGCTGTGTTCAGTAGTAATCTTTAAGCATCCGCCTGTTATTTCTTATCTAAGCCCATAGATCTCACGCACATACCCGCTCAATGGTTCACTTCCGTTCCGCCTTACTCTTCGGAATATTTTCTGTTTTTGTGAGCTCGTTGTAGATCCGTGGCTGTAATAAGATCTTGTGAAACATGTTTCTGTATACCTAGTTGTCCATAGCTTCAATTTCTTCCGATGCTTAGGTCAGGCGGTTTAACTTATCATAGAAAAAAGTTACTAAACCGGTGTATACCATTAGTCCCCTGGTTGAACCGCCAGAATCCACATGATGCCGCATTTGCGGAAGACCGGTTTATCGTAGTTTAGATCAACACCTTCTTTTACCCAGCATGTTCTTGAACCGGATCATCTATTTCTTGTAGATCTCGCCATGGCCAAACAAGTGTATGAGTGCAATTGGGTTCCTTCTCGCGTCACGGAATCACAGTTGGACGATCTAGTCTTGATCGGCGCTTTAGACAGTAAAGATACGATCCACTGGAGGGTTCCTGGAAATGAATGTCCACCTACCCCCCAAGAAGGAGAGGTTGTGGTCTTCGTAGATCACTTGGCCCGGGGCTTTAAACCGCCCGGCTCTAAATTTTACCGGGATGTGTTAGCCAATTTTCAGCTCCGTCCACAGGATATTGGCCCCAACTCTGTTACCAATCTATGCCACTTTCAAGTGCTCTCTGAGGTATACTTTCAAGAGGAGCCTTCAGTCGAATTGTTTAGAGACCTCTTTCATTTAAACCGTCGCACTGAATTCACCGATGGCCCCAACACTGAATTGGGTGGTATGGCCATTCAGAAGAGGAAGGAAATCACTTATCCCCACGTCAAACTCCATACTCACCCCAAGGAGTGGAATGCAACTTGGTTTTATTGCAAGGATACCTCCCCTGACAATGAAAATCCCTTGCCTGGTTTCCGTCCGGAACGGCTCAGCAACACGCACCCTTTTCCACAAAGACTAAGCGCCAAGGAAAGAATTAAATACGCTCCATAACTGTCCAAGCTCCGAGCTTTTATGGCCAACGGCTTAACAGGAATAGATCTTGCATGCTGTTGGATATCATGGAGCATACTGCCTCTGAGCCGGCGCTCCAATTTGATGTGCAAGTATACTGATAGTGTCGATGACCCACTCCGACACACTAAAATCCAACTCCCCGATGATGAAGTCACAGAATCTGTGAAAAAGATGCTGAATGAACCGGAGCACCTCTGTGCTCAAACCGGTCTGCCTCCTTACTGCACCACCAACAAACCGCCAGCGGTAATATTTTAATTGCTCTATTGTTAAACCGGCTTACTGCTTTATATGTTTGACATTTAATTACTGCTGATCCAGGGCGATAATCCATTTTGGAGCAAGAAACTTCCTCAAGACAAAACGGAGAAAGCAGGGCGGCCAATCCGCCCCAAGACCAAGGTTATTAAGAAGCCAGCTCATAAGAGAAAAACCACCGCTTCATCTGATCCAGTTATTGATGATGATGTGGGTAACCCGGACCTTGAGGTAGAACTTGACTCGCTTGGCTTATTTTTTACACGCCTTATTGATGATGATGCTTGTCAGGATGACGCTGAAGCCAGCAATGCGGAATTCATTGAGGTAACTATTCTCTCTTCCGATTCAGAAATCTTGCCTTTGCCAAAACCTCGACAGGCAAACCAGAAAGTTAAATTTTCTCATCCTCTTGCTTATTTGGATCCTAAATTTCATATGAAGATGCAGCAACATGAAGTTCGCCGCACAACCCGGCACAGTGGCCAGGTAGTTACCTCCACCGGTTTACCAAACAGTCCGGTTCGAAAACGCCGCTCCGAGGTCTCTGACCTTTTTGTTGATTTACATCCTAAAGCGGGTTTCTTCCGTCAACCTCTTAACCCATCCGACTCCAATTATCAGGTTACTTCTCATTCATCTTCTGGTGAATCGTCGGCCACTCAGCTGCCACCGTTAAAAACGGTTCTTGGGTAAGCTAAGCTGAACATATGCTTCCAGTACATTGTGTAATGGCTTATGCTTTTCCTTGACTCTTTGGTTTTCTTTCAGGGCCAAACCTAAACCGAGCAAGAAAGCCCGCCTGGATAAAGCGGCCGAAGAGGATGTAGCCCAAGAACATGACAAAACGCCAGATCTTGAGGCATTTGCTCCTGAGGATATTCCCAATGATCCTCCTTTACAAGACGATGCTATTCCCGAAGAGAGGCCTATTAATACTTCAGTCTCTGATGATCCGCCAGTCAGCTCCGTCCGGATTGATAAATCCCACAGTCCTGTTGACAAACCGATCACACTAGCACAAACCGGCGAGTCCAAAGATGATGATGTTGTGATTACCGGTGTAGGCCGCTCTGAACCCGGGAATCCTGTCACCTTAACCAAGCATACCATAAAAGAGGATTTTTCCGCTCTGAATAAAGAAAAATGGGATGTTGAACTGGAGACATATGCTGCTCTGAGCGCCCAAGATCTTTATTCCGGCTATCTAAACCGGCTTTATACTAGCCGTGACTGTGAAGCTGGTCTGGTAAAAATGATGAGGGATAAATTTGAGGTAACTTACTTCTTTACTGCCTGCCTTTGCACCAATCCTCCTAGCCCCCAAGGGTCGGTTTGTAGCTTTCGTCAAACCGGGACTTGAATATGATCCTCAACACTTTTGAAATCCATTAATATAGCCCCCAAGGGCCGGTTTAACTTAGCAGAATTAAATCGGGGCTCGGACAGAAAAACTATCCTTAGAACATAATTTGATCAAATAGCCATTAGCCCCCAAGTGCCGAGTTGAGTACCTGTATTGAACTTGGGACTTCGCAATCTAATACTTGATGAAAATTGAAGGTGCATTAGCCCCCAAGTGCCAAGTTGAATACCTGTATTGAGCTTGGGACTTTGCAATCTAATGACTAGATGAAAATTGAAGGTGCATTAGCCCCCAAGTATCAAGTTGAATACCTGTATTGAGCTTGGGACTTTGCAATCTAATGACTTGATGAAAATTGAAGGTGCATTAGCCCCCAAGTATCAGGCGTATAACTTTGTTTATGTGGTTGATACTTCAATTTCGTTGGACCGTTTGTTGAAAGCTAAATGATGTCTGTATGCAGGCTGAGGTGAGAATCAAAGAGGACCGGATTGCCGATTTGCAGGAGGCCTTGAAAACCCAATAGGCTGAAACAGACAAGGCAAAAGAAGAACTAACCAGCGCCTTGAGCACCGCTGAACAGCTGAAGAAGGGCTTCAAGAAAGAGCGGGCTGATTGGGCCACCGAGAAGGCCGCTTTAACCAAAAGAGCGGAAAATGTTGAAGCTGCCCTTAAACCGGTGGTGGATGAACTTACGGCCGTAAAGCAGCAAATACACTCCATGACCGCTGCAATCTTTGGTAAGCTCCTTTTAACTTTCTGTGATAATTTGAACCTGTTGTAATGTAAATCCGGTGTGAGGCCGTCCCTGTATTGTTGTAGGCACACGCATTGGGCACTTAGGAAATGATGTGCGGAAGAAAATAAAGGCTGCCTACACCTTAGTGGAACAATTATATACCGGAGCCCAGCGGATCATCACCACAGCCTCTCATAACAACCCGGCACCTTCTTTAATCCAGGATACTCTTAACAGGTTGTCGATGCTTCGGCCCGAATGGAGGAGCTGAAGAAATCTGCTGCTCGAACCGGAGCTATTAACGCTTTGATCCGGGCAAAGGCATGGGTGCCAGATTTCGACCCTGTGGAAGCATCTCAAGGCTATCCCAGCCTGAAGGAAGATGGCTTTGAATTTAACGAAGAGGATTTAAGGGCAATAAACCGTGCAGTGCGCCCTCTGGCCTGTCAGCTAGCTGAAGAGGCAGACTTGACGCATTATCAAGCACAATACAATGACCAGAACAAGCGAGTGCCTGCCCCAACTCTTGAAGCGGAGAATCTGATCCCTCCAATCCGTAAGCACACTTACGCTCCTGATATTGAACCGTCTTCCCTAATCCATGAAGAGGCTGTTTTCCAAGCTTTAATGGGAATCGACTGGACCACTGTTGATTTCCAGCCAATGGGTAGAGACGAGGAAGCTGAAGTGGCGGATGATGAGGAGCAGGCTTGAACCGGAAGCCGGTTTGGATAGCTGTCTTTGGCATCTTTCCAAAAGAGCAACGATCTTATTTGGGCACCGTGATGCCTTGTAATAGAATAGTTAATACTTCTGCCTTGAATATGCCTTCGCACATAAGTACTGAAGCTTTTGTTCGAAAAACTTCAATTCATATTTCCTGCCATGTCTGGGCATGAAGCTGGCTTAGCCAAGCTTGAAGCGGAGGTTTTATAAACCATTACCGTCAATAAGGGGGGAGAAAACAGCTCCCGAAAGAAAAGGTAAACCGGGCATACTTCTCCGGACTAAAGGGGAATCAAATCCATCGGCTGAACCGGAAAAAGGGTGTTTGCTGACATAAAAGAAATTCAACAAAACAAAGAACAAACAAACCATGAAAATAACATGGAAGCAAAGGCAATGATAAAAAACCATTTGCAAAGAATATGCTATACTGAGCTGATCAGATGGTGTTACCATGGTCGGACAGGACCAAGCCCCCAATAGGAGTGACAATGATTCAAGTCAGCCAGGTCCCCAAATGATTCGTGGCATATATGCCAGATCAAGAGGCGTGGCAATGGTTCGGGTTCGACCAAGCCCCCAAGTGATTTTGTGGCCTTAGGCCGATCAAGAGGCTTGACTGGTTCAGACGTGACCATGTCCCCAAGTGATCTGGTGGATGTCGCCTATCAAAAGGTGTCGCGTTGGTTCGGACACGACCAAGGCCCCAAGTGATATATAAAAAGCAAATGTCAAGGGGAAAACCGGAGGCCGCTTTAAAAACAGAACCACTCCAGGTAACCACGCATGATAAGAAAGACAGAGACCCCGCTTTAGCTGAGGCTCCGGTTTTATTATATCAAAGATAATATATACACTGTCATGATATGTACATAGATAGAGCCGATGGCTCAAGTGTAGTAAGGCTGAAGATGAGCTATATTCCACGGCCTGTTGGTCTCCTCCTCTGATGTATGTGAGTCTTTATGCTCTCGAATATCAATCAGATAGTACGACCCATTGTGCAAATTCTTGCTGACCACGAAAGATCCCTCCCAAGGTGGGTATAACTTATGCATATCCGTCTGATCTTGGATGAGTCGAAGCACCAAATCTCCTTCTTGAAAAGTTCTGGTTCTAACCCGGCGACTGTGATAGCGACGAAGATCTTGCTGGTAAATCACCGAACGGGCAGCCGCTATATCACGCTCCTCGTCCAATAGGTCCAAAGCGTCTTGCCGTGCTGTCTCATTGTCCGCTTCAACATAAGCTGCCACACGAGGCGAATCGTGCCGGATATCACTAGGAAGAACTGCCTCTGCTCCATAGACCATGAAAAATGGTGTGTATCCTGTGGACTGGTTTGGCGTAGTATTGATACTCCATAACACAGATGGTAGCTCTTCAACCCAACATCCTGGTGTTCTTTGCAATGGGACCATAAGCCGGGGTTTGATGCCTCGCAAGATTTCCTGATTAGCTCGTTCTGCCTGTCCATTGGACTAGGGGTGTGCCACTGACGACACGTCAAGTCGGATGTGCTCACGTTCACAGAACTCCTTCATAGCGCCCTTGGATAAATTGGTACCATTGTCAGTAATGATATTGTGTGGAAAACCAAACCGGAAAATCACCTTTTTGATGAACTGCACCGCTGTTGCTGCATCACACTTGCTGACAGGCTCCGCTTCAACCCACTTGGTAAATTTGTCAACTGCCACCAAAAGGTGGGTTTTCTTATCCTTGGATCTTTTAAAAGGTCCAACCATATCCAGCCCCCAAGTTGCAAACGGCCACGTTATTGGGATCATCCTCAATTCTTGAGCCGGCACATGAGCACGCCTTGAAAATTTCTGACATCCATCACACCGTTTAACCAAGTCCTCCGCGTCAGCATGCGCTGTCAACCAGTAGAACCCGTGACGAAACGCCTTTGCTACTAGAGACTTTGAACCGGCGTGATGTCCGCAATCCCCTTCATGGATTTCTCTTAATATTTCACAGCCTTCCTCAGGAGAAACACAACATTGAAACGCCCCTGATACACTGCAATGATGCAATTCACCATTAACAATCGTCATCGACTTGGATCGCCGGACTATCTGCCTGGCTAGAATCTCATCCTCTGGTAACTCCCCCCGGTTCATGTACATAAGATAAGGAACCGTCCAATCCGGAATAGCATGCAGTCCTGCCACCAATTGAGCCTCCGGATCAGGAATAGCCAAATCCGCTTCACCTGAGAGCTGGACTGACGGGTTGTGCAACACGTCCAGAAAGACATTAGGCGGGACCGGTTTGCGCTGAGAACCCAACCGGCTTAAAGCGTCCGCCGCTTCATTCTTCCGACGGTCCACATGATCCACTTGATAACCCTTGAAACAACCCGCAATATTATCCACCTCCCGACGATATGTAGCCATAAGCGGGTCCTTAGAATCCCAAGTGCCAGACACCTGTTGGGCCACGAGGTCCGAGTCACCGAAGCACTTAACCCGGCTTAAGTTCATCTCTTTAGCCATCCGGAGACCATGGAGCAAGGCTTCGTACTCAGCTGCATTATTAGTACAAGGGAACATTAAGCGAAGAACATAACAAAACTTATCACCTCGTGGGGAAGTTAATACGACTCCAGCCCCCGAGCCTTCCAGTTGCCTGGATCCATCAAAATGAATAGTCCAATATGTGTGATCTGGCTTCTCCTCTGGTGCTTGTAACTCCGTCCAATCATTGATGAAATCAACAAGTGCTTGAGACTTCACCGCCGTCCGAGGTACATACTTCAGTCCGTGTGGCCCAAGCTCTATAGCCCACTTGGCAATCCGGCCAGTCGCCTCCCGGTTCTGTATGATGTCACCCAAGGGAGCTGAACTGACCACTGTGATGGGGTGCCCTTGAAAATACTGCTTCAACTTCCGACTAGCCATGAAAACACCATATACCAGCTTCTGCCAATGCGGATACCTTTGCTTGGATTCAATAAGCACTTCGCTGATATAATAAACCGGCCGCTGAACCGGATACTCCTTGCCTGCCTCCTTGCATTCCACCACAATAGCCACGCTAACTGCCCGAGCATTGGCTGCTACGTATAATAATAGTGGCTCCTTGTCGACCGGAGCTGCCAGGACAGGCGGATTGGCTAACTGCCGCTTCAAGTCCTCAAATGCTTCATCAGCAGCCGGACTCCAAATGAAATGGTCTGTCTTCCTCAGCATTTGGTACAAAGGAATGGCCTTTTCTCCGAGGCGGCTGATAAACCGGCTTAGTGCGGCGATTCGGCCCGCCAAGCGCTGAACATCATTGATGCACTTCGGTTTAGCCAGGGAGGTGATAGCTGTAATCTTCTCCGGATTAGCCTCAATTCCTCTATTAGACACCAGGAAACCTAGTAACTTGCCTGCCGGAACACCAAAGACATACTTGGCCGGATTAAGCATCATCTTGTAAACCCGCAAGTTGTCAAAGGTTTCCTTCAAGTCATCCATCAGCGTCTCCTTCTGCCTTGATTTTACTACAATATCATCCACATAGGTGTGCACATTGCGGCCGATCTGTTTATGCAAGCAATTCTGTACACACCGTTGATAGGTGGCTTGGGCACTCTTGAGTCCGAAGGGCATAGATACATAGCAGAAGGCTCCAAAGGGAGTAATAAACGCTGTTTTCTCCTGGTCCTTAACCGCCATTTTGATCTGATGATATCCAGAGTATGCATCCAAAAAACTCAAACGCTCACAACCCGCCGTGGCATCAATGATCTGGTCAATGCGGGGGAGGGCAAAAGGATCCGCTGGACAGGCCCTATTAAGATCTGTGTAATCCACACACATACGCCAAGTGCCATTTTTCTTAAGAACCAGCACCGGATTAGCAAGCCACTCTGGATGGAACACCTCAATGATAAAGCCAGCTGCCAAAAGCCTGGCCACTTCCTCTCCAATGGCCTTTCGCCTTTCTTCGTTAAACCGGCGGAGGAATTGCTTCACCGGTTTATACCTAGGATCCACATTAAGAGTGTGCTCAGTGAGTTCCCTCGGTACACCTGGCATGTCGGATGGTTTCCATGCGAAGATGTCCCGATTCTCACGGATGAACTCGATGAGCGCGCTTTCCTATTTGGGATCCAAATTGGCACTGACAGTGAACTGCTTGGACGAATCGCCGGGCACGAAGTCAACAAGCTTGGTCTCAGCTGCCGACTTGAACTTTAGATCCGAATCATGCTCTGTAGTTGGCTTCTTCAAAGGAGTCATATCCGCTGGATCAACATTGTCCTTATAGTACTTCAACTCCTCCGTGGCACAGACCGACTCTGCATAAGCCGCATCACCTTCCTCACATTCCAAAGAGACCCTACGGCTCCCATGAACCGCCCCCTTGTAACCCGGCATCTTGAGCTGCAAGTAGATATAACAAGGCCGCGCCATGAACTTGGCGTAAGCCGGCCGGCCAAACAAGGCATGATATGGGCTCTGGATCTTCACCACCTCAAATGTTAGTTTTTCCGACCGGGAGTCGTGCTCGTCCCCAAAAGCCATGTCCAGGGCTATCTTACCAACAGGATATGCGGATTTTCCAGGCACCACACCATGGAACACCGTATTAGACGGTCTGAGATCCTTGTCTGTTAAACCCATGCAACGGAATGTCTCATAGTATAGTATGTTAATACTGCTTCCTCCATCCATGAGTACCTTGGTGAATTTATAACCCCCCACCTGAGGGTCCACCACTAATGCTAGTTGGCCCGGATTATCAACCCGGGGCGGGTGATCCTCTCTGCTCCACACGGTAGGCTGCTCCGACCAGTGCAAGTAACGTGGTAAGGCCGGTTCAGCAGAATTCACTGCTCGCTTGTGGAGTTTTCGGTCGCGTTTATCCAAGCTAGTTGTGAAAACATGATATTGCCCATTGTTCAACTGTTTTGGCTGGCTCTGATAACCCGACTGTTGCTGCTGCTGCTGCTGGCTGTTCTGATTATTCTGGTGATTGTGACCGCCCTGATTGCGACCTGAACCGGAAGCTCCATCATGATCCGGCCCACGAAAACCGGATCCTGAACCGCCACCTGACCCGTGATCATACCGGAAGGCATTAGAGTTTTTAAACTCCTGCATGATATAACAATCTTTCCAAAGGTGGTTAGCCGGCGCCTCCTTCGTCCCGTGCTTCGGGCAAGGCTGATTCATCAAATAACTCAAGCGGCTTGCGTTAGGATTAGGAGCCCCATTACGATTTGCCGCTTTACTTCTGCGCCGCTGCCCCCTGTCCTGTGCATTAGTGTTGGCCACAAAGTCCATGCTGCCATCCGCCTTGCGCTTGCCTCCGTTTCCATGACCCGCCGGTTTATACTGCTGCTGTTTGGAGTTGCTATTCTTCCTTCCCTTCCCTGCTTCATCATCCTCAGTCTCGGGATCCTTGGTACTGTCCGAATCAGCATACTTCACTAGAGCGGCCATGAGGGTTCCCATGTCATTACAGAACCGCTTCATGCGTCCCAATTTCAATTTTAAAGGCTCAAATCGGCAGTTGCCTTCCAGGGTTAAGATCGCAGAGTCAGCATTAATCCTGTCGGACGAGTGCAAAATTTTCGAAACGCGGCGCACCCAATGGGTCATTGATTCTCCTTCCCCCTGAACACAAGCCGCCAGGTCTACTATGGATTTGGGCTGCTTACACGTATCCTTGAAATTCTGGATAAACCGGGCCCGCAACTGGGCCCATGAGTCGATAGAATTGTGCGGTAGGCTCTTCAACCAGGTACGCGCCGTGCCTTCAAGCATCATGGTGAAGTATTTTGCACATGCGGTCTCATCCACGTCTAACATCTCCATGGCCATCTCATAACTCTCTATCCACGCTTCAGGGGATAAATCAGCGGTGTAATTCGGCACCTTGTGTGGACCCTTGAAATCTTTGGGCATGCGCACATTGCGTAAAGCGGGGATTAAACAAGGCACTCCCAAAGCGGATGCGACTCCTGGTCCGGCGAAGGTGGTAGGGCGAACCGGTGTAAGTTGATCTGCATCATCCTGCGCTGCTAACTCGGCTTCCCTCCGTGCCCGGGCCCGGTCCACCACATCCCGAGCATCGCGAACACCGCCTGCCGGGCTATTGCCATGGGCTGCTTCACGGCCTCGCGCATTGCTCGATATGGCCGATTCATCCATGCGCCTGCTATAGCTCCGGCTTGGACGGGGCGTAGAATGAATCCGATCACGGCTGTACGAGTATGCTTCCTGCTGAATCAGCGCGGTCCGGAGAAGCTCCTTAACCCAGCGCGTCTCTATCGCTTGTGGAGAGTCCCCTTCAACTGGGATAGCTTCTAATCGCGCGGCGGTCGCAACAAGGTTGTCCATAGGATTAGAATAATGACCTGGGGGCGTCTGAACCGGCGGAAGAATCACAATGTTCTGCTGAGGAGGTTCCATCAGGCGAGGTTGGACCGTCCCTCCTAGTCCTGGTGCCTCAATCCGGTTTGTCTCCAGGTGCCGCGGCGGATTACTGGGTCCAGCTCCTGGAGTGTGAAAGAGATTCCGGGGATCAAACCCTAACGGCAGGCGTGACCTGTGCTTCCGCTTTAAGACCTCCTGTGATGCGTTCTGGTCAAGCATGAGCTTATAAGCCTGGGCGTCCAAAGCGGCCCGCTCTGCGGCCATCCTGTCTTTTTCTGCGGCCAGATCCGCTTTGGCTTGCACGATCTGCTCTCTCACCTTTGCAATTTCTGTATTATGGGCCTCCTGATCCGCCGGATTGTCCTCTGCCATGAGCGCGGCTAGAGTATCAGATAGATCGGATAGAACTTGAACCGGCGGGCGCACAAGGCCTCCTGCCCCTGCTGATCCGGAGAGCATTGCTGCGGCGGTCGAAGAGTGATTTGCCGCCTGTGTGCCGGCCATGAATATTCCAACCCGGTTGACCTGGCCTGGGGGGTCCGGAATACTGTCGCCATCGGAACAGCCCCTAACCTGGTCGTCTTGTAACTGGTATAGTGATTCGGTCTCTCCGGTCGAGGACTCATCGCCGGAATAGACGACGGCCTCGCTACCGTGTTCTGACTCGTCCTCACGCCTTCCTCCGTGGATGACCCCAACAAAGGCACGCTTCACGGCCAGTTTAGCCTGGGTAGATCTCGCACGTTGAGCCGTCTCGACGAGGTCGATGCAGATGTCCGGCTCAGGCCCCGGCTCACCGATCTTGCCGATGAAAACGTGTATGCCACCAAAGGGGACCCGGTACCCGTACTCAATCGAATCGGCCTCGGGACCCCATCCTGCGTCGTCGATGTAGATCTTGCCATGACGACTCTTGGTCATCTGGCCCACAGCATAGCCTTCGAGTCCTTTGAGCTTGCCCTCCAAGATCGTCAAACCATCATGCGATAGCCCCATGGTGGGCGCCAACTATCGTGGATTTGTCACGGCAGATGTCCTAGTGAAAGGACTTAGTCGTGGAACCATCGCCACGGGTTTACTTGAAGGGGTTAAAGCGGACACAAAGACACGAGGGTTTTATACTAGTTCGGCCCCTTCGATGAAGGTAAAGCCTACATCTAGTTGTGATGGAATTGATATGGTCTCGATGGCTAGGGAGCAAACAAGCTTCGCCCAGGCTCGAGTTGTTGTTGTCTGTACTTGAACCGCCGCCGGGTCGTCCCCTTATATACACGGGTGACGCCCGTCGGTTCATAGAGTCCCAACCGGTTCATACTCGTATCCCGGTTGGTATCTCTCTATTCCTAACTTACAATACAAGTTATACATCAGGTTGGTTTACGGCTACAGATTCTAAACCGACTATAGGCCTTGGGCCTTCATCTGCTTATACCACTAATGAAGTTAACCCGGCCCAAGTAAGCCGGTTTACGCCTAGTGGTAATATCCCCAACACTCCTCGTCTCTCGTAGTGCTTGGCGAAGCCCTGCTAGAGTCCCGCGCTCCTCCACCACCACCACGCCGTCGTGCTGCTGCTGGACGGAGTCTTCCCCAACCTCTCCTTCTCCCCTTGCTGGATCAAGGTGTAGGAGACGTCACCGGGCTGCACGTGTGTTGAACGCGGAGGCGCCGTTGTTCGGTGCTTAGATCGGAATTAACCGCGATCTGAATCTCTACGAGTACGACTCCTTCATCCACGTTCTTGCAACACTTCCGCTTAGCGATCTACAAGGGTATGTAGATGCACTCCCCTTCCCCTCATTGCTAGATTACTCCATAGATTGATCTTGGTGATGCGTAGAAAATTTTAAATTTCTGCTACGATCCCCAACACCGACCACCACCTCCCCTTGCCCTACGGACAACGCCGAGGTATTGTCTCAAGAGGCACCGGGTCAAGGGGAGACAGTCCCGGAGGCGCCTCGAGGCGACCTTCCGGATTCCGGGAGCAGAGGGAGCAAGGCTCCCGAGGGCTCCGTCGGCCCTCAGCCGAACACCGCGCCGGAACCTCTAGTGGTTCCGGACTCAGCCAGGCGGCCTCCTTCCAAAAGGGGCAAGACGCGTGTGCCGGTGACCTCTGTCCATCCAGAGGCACTGGACAGTCTGCTAGGAGCGCTTCGCAGCGCTTCCATCGACGAAGAGCACCGCACTATTATGAGTGCGGTGATCTAGAAGGTTCAGTCCGCCAAGAGCAGACTGACTGAAGCCTGTGCCAGCCTTCTGACAGGCTTTGAGGTAAGTATTTGAAATATAGGAAAAATATTACCGCATAGACAGTAGCCCCTGATGCTCTGTTCGGTGTTCACAAAGAAAAGCCGAACAGAGGATCAAACAATATCGCAGGAGTCTAATAAGTATGTCTATATGCGTATGCAGGCTTCGCTGCTGGCCTCTGCCGCCCTGACTGCGGAGGTCGTCGCACTGAAGCAGGACCTCGAAGGGTCCAAGGAAGAGCTCGGCCTTGCCAAGAGGCAGCTCGAGGAGAACAAAGGTAAGTAGTACCTAGTCTATGGATATATATAAAAAGAATGCGATTGCAAAATGACAGGATCGTTGTAAATTTGCCAGGGGCCACGACCGAGGTGGCGACCCTGATGCAAGCGCTATCCGAGGTCGAAAACAAAGCGGACAAGGAGCGCACCGAGCGGGAAAGGCATGAGGCACGGGTGGGCGAGGTGCAGCAAGAGCTCCACGCTCTCATGACGAAGCACGAGGCGTTGGAGCTTGACTTGAAGACACGAGAGTCCGAGCTTGCCACGGCCCTTGAGAGTGCAAAGAGTGCCAAGGCCGAAGCCCAAAAGGCCCTCCAGGAGATTGATGCGATGAAGAAGATAGCGGCGGGTAAGGCATTCTATATGCAAAGCAAGCATGTGAAAGTGAATTACTTATTACTTACCCGAATCCGGAGCTCTCCAGGGGCATTCAAGATTTGCCCCGCAGCGTGTCAGATGCCGCACAGTTTTACCAGGCCGAGGAGGGAAGCTCAACGGAGAAGCTATTCTGGTCTCAGTATACTGGGACCGAACATCCGATGCCTCTGAGCGACCAGCTGAAGCAACTGGTCGAGCTGCACAAGGCGGCCGAACAGGCCATGAAGGGCTTTATAGTCCGGATGTGGCCTGGCGACGCCCTTCCCAACAGCTACTTCGGCCTGTTGATGCGGCTTGTGGATGCTTGCCCACGGCTCGAAGTCATCAAGCGGTCCGTCTGCATCGAAGGTGCATGCCGGGCTTTCGCCCGTGTGAAGGTGCAATGGGCCAAGATGAACACCGTGAAGCTGGTGAAGGAAGGGCCGCCGCAGGGCAAGGAGCATCGCCACCCCGAGATGTACTATGAGGGTGTCTTGAAGGGTGCCCATCTCGTAGCGGACGAGTGTGCAGAAGATGTAATATTTGAGTGAACTTGCTCGTGTAATCCTGTATTATGAAAACTTGTTCATATGCGCTATGCAACGCTTGTCTGAATTTAAAATATTACCTGTTGTTCGGCTGTTTATCAAATCTGAGAGATGGCTAGTCATCGGTTTCTGCCCCCACGCCACGAGTGCTAGGGTGTTCGGGATAAACCTGAGCACTCTTGTTCTCATTGTTGGGTCCTTCGAGGGAGGTGCTCAGCACAACGAACAAGGCAATCGGACCATAATGCGTTATCACTCTCATTTAGCCATAGAATTCTATAATTTTAAATTTCGACAAAGCCCCTAGTATTCGAAAGGCCGAATTCGGGGCGCGATACACGCCTTAACCCGGACAGGGCCGACTCCTCGCTCTAAGCGGCATAAGTCTTTAGGGACTTGAAACCTCTCGAACAGCGACCAGTCTCTCGCCTTATCATGACAGTCAGTTTTAGCTTTCTCTACTGAGGTGCTTAGCCCATCAGAACCGGGGCACAATCGCAGTAGTTCTCCTAGTGCTACCTTAGCCGATAGAGCGGAACGTACGGTACCAAAACATGGGAGCCGGGCAAACCCAACTATTGACCCAAGACATGATTCAGAGCTGATGCATATAATGATATAAGTTCGGGGTGCCGCATTGTCGAAAGTGTTCGGACTTCTCACGCTGTATTATGGGGTATGCTTAAACCCCTAGCGTATTGGCCGTACCAGAGTGTACGGGTGCTAGATGTCATGAATGAACATATATGTATAGAAAGGAAGAATGCAATAATAGTCATAATGTTATGCATTGTTTTATTCAAAAGGGTGCGTTAAAGCAGAATTATACAAGTAGAGCGATAAGCAAAAAGTAGGACTGTTTGGCATGTCCCTTCCAAGGGCAAGCTGAGGAATAGTATTAAAGCAAATATTTCACTCGTTATCGTAATCCACCTGGGAGTTCCGTGGTGTGACGTAGCTTTCTGCCTCCTTGGTTGCTGCATCATGTGTTCGGCAATCATGCTGCCGGACAGGGTTTTCAGAGTTAAAGTCCTCAAAGAGAAAAAATAACAAAGCGGGAAGCCCCTACTGCGGTTTAAGCCACGTCTTGGGGCGTGCCGTAGTTGTGCCCCCTTCCCCGCCTGTGCCCATGGTATTTTTAATGCGTAATTATGTACGCGTGGCACGGGTTTCACCGTTTAGCTGGGACCGGGTGGGGGCCGCATTGCTATGCAAGCTCGGAACGTGCCAAGCGGTCCAGTTGCCGATTACTCCGGGCGCGCTTGAAGTTATCTGGGTCCTTAATCGCCGAACTAGTGGATTGCCTTAAGAGGCTGCTTTGTGCTTCTGCTGCGAGGGATGCAGTGTGCTCCTCCGTGCGGAGAGAGCGCTTTGTGTTTCCATTGACTGTGATGACCCCCCGAGGTCCTGGCATCTTGAGCTTGAGATATGCATAATGCGGTACTGCATTGAATCTTGTGAATGCGGTTCGCCCGAGCAGTGCATGGTAGCCACTGCGGAACGGGACTATGTCGAAGATTAACTCTTCGCTTCGGAAGTTATTCGGGGATCCAAAGACCACTTCCAGTGTGACTGGGCCTGTGCAATGGGCCTCTACACCTGGTATGACGCCTTTAAATGTCGTTTTTGTGGGTTTGATCCTTGAGGGGTCGATACCCATTTTGCGCACTGTGTCCTGATAAAGCAAGTTCAGACTACTTCCGCCATCCATAAGGACTCGAGTGAGGTGAAATCCGTCAATGATTGGGTCTAGGACCAGTGCAGCGAATCCGCCATGACGGATACTAGTGGGGTGGTCCCTGCGATCGAAGGTGATCGGACAGGAAGACCATGGGTTGAATTTTAGGGCGACTGGCTCCAACGCATATACGTCCCTGAGCGCACGCTTCCGCTCCCTCTTCGGGATGTGGGTTGCGTATATCATGTTCACCGTCCGCACTTGTGGGGGGAACCTCTTCTGTCCTCCAGTGTTCGGCTGCCGGGGCTCCTCCTCGTCATCGCTATGTGACCCCTTATCTTTGTTTTCGGCATTTAACTTGCCGGCCTGCTTGAACACCCAACAATCCCTGTTGGTGTGGTTGGCTGGCTTGTCGGGGGTGCCGTGTATTTGACATGAGCGATCGAGTATACGGTCCAAACTGGACGGGCCCGGAGTGCTTCTTTTGAATGGTTTTTTCCGCTGACCGGGTTTAGAGCCCTTGAATCTGGCATTGACTGCCGTATCCACGGTATTGTCCCTGTTAATGCGGCGCTTATGCTTGTTGCGACATGATCTGCCATTGCCGTCCTTGGTATCTGAAGTACCATAGTTTTTTGATATGTTATTGCTGCGAGCCAGCCAGCTGTCTTCTCCCGCACAAAAGTGGGTCATGAGTGTCGTGAGGGCTGCCATAGATTTCGGCTTTTCCTGACCAAGGTGCTGGGCTAGCCACTCATCGCGGATGTTGTGCTTGAAAGCTGCTAGGGCCTCTGCATCCGGACAGTCGACGATTTGATTTTTTTTGTTAGGAACCGTGTCCAGAATTGCGTGGCCGATTCCTCTGGCTGCTGAATTATGTGTCTCAAGTCATCGGCATCTGGTGGTCGCACATAAGTGCCTTGAAAGTTGTTGAGGAATGCGGCTTCCAGATCTTCCCAAGAGCCAATGGACTCTGCTGGCAAGCTGTTGAGCCAATGTCGCGCTGGTCCTTTGAGTTTTAGTGGGAGGTATTTGATGGCGTGTAGGTCATCACCGCGGGCCAAGTGGATGTGCAGGAGGAAATCCTCGATCCATACCGCAGGATCTGCTGTGCCATCGTATGATTCTATATTTACGGGTTTGAAACCCTCTGGGATTTGATGATCCATTACTTCGTCTGTGAAGCATAAGGGGTGTGCGGCGCCTCTTTACTGGGCTATATCGCGACGCAGCTCGAATGAATCTTGCCCGATATGTTCAACCTGGCCGGACTTACTTTTGTTGTATCCGGCGTGACGATTATCGTCTCTCATAGTGGCGCGCCCTCGTGATCCGTAGATCGAACTTGCATGTTTTGCTTTATCCTCCAGTACGCCTCGCAGGTCTGGCGTATTTCCCCATGCCTTTTTATTTGAATGGCGTCGGGGTGCGGGCTGAGCTTTTGGCTGGGATGTTTCTCTGTCGCGGCCACGAGGTGGCCGATTAGCCGCGTCATACGCCGGGGATGTAGGTTTCGGTGCTTCCTCCTCCAGTCGGGGTAGCAACCTGCACTTTGGGTAACTCTTGGAGGGATGTTCGAGTTTATATTCCTCGGCCGCCAGGACTTCAGTCCATCTGTCGGCTAGCAAATCTTGATCAGCTTGAAGCTGCTGCTGCTTTTTCTTAAGGCTATTTGTCATGGCTATAAGCCGGCGCTTGAAGCGCTCTTGTTCGATGGGATCCCCCAGCACGGCGAATTTGTCATCGTCGAGGCTTGCCTCGTCTTCGGAGGGAGGCATGTAATTATCATCCTCTGCCTCTCCATCTGCCGCTCTCTTAGGAGGGCTGGCTCCTCCATCCTCCTGCTCTAAATCTTGCTGGAGGGGATTTTTGTTGTCTTTGGCACTGTCCGGAGTGCTATTATCTCCGGTGCCGGTATCACCACTTTTGCCTTGGCGGGACTTAGAGCGGCGCCACTGACGCCGGCGCTTGGGTTGCTTCTTGGAGGGGTCATCTGTTGGGGAACGCAGCAGAATTTTAAATTTTTCTACGCATCACCAAGATCAATCTATGGAGTCATCTAGCAACAAGGGAGAGAGGAGTGCATCTACATACCCTTGTAGATCGCGCGCGGAAGCGTTCAAGAGAACGGGGTTGATGGAGTCGTACTCGTCGTGATCCAAATCACCGATGACCTAGCGCCGAACGGACAGCACCTCCGTGTTCAACACATGTACAGTTGGGAAGATGTCTCCTCCAACTTGATCCAGCAAGGGGGAAGGAGAGGTTGATGAAGATCCAGCAGCACGACGGCGTGGTGGTGGAAGCAACGGCGATCTCGGCAGGGCTTCGCCAAGCTCAGGGAGATGAGTGTCACGGGAGGGAGAGGGAGGCGCCAGGGGCTAGGGTGTGGCTGCCCTCCCTACCCCCACTATATATAGGGTCCCTAGGGGGGCGCCGGCCCTAGGAGATCCAATCTCCAAGGGGGGAGGCGGCCAAGGGGGTGGCTTGCCCCCCAAGCCAAGTGGGGCGCCCCCCACCCCTAGGGTTTTCAACCCTAGGCGCAGGGGGGGCCCAAGGGGGGCGCACCAGCCCACTAGGGGCTGGTTTCCCTCCTACTTCAGCCCATGGGGCCCTCCGGGATAGGTGGCCCCACCCGGTGGACCCCCGGGACCCTTCCGGTGGTCCCGGTACAATACCGATTACCCCTGAAACTTTCCCGATGGCCGAAACTTGAATTCCTATATATAAATCTTCACCTCTGGACCATTCCGGAACTCCTCGTGATGTCCGGGATCTCATCCGGGACTCCGAACAACTTTCAGGTTACCGTATACTAATATCTCAACAACCCTAACATCACTGAACCTTAAGTGTGTAGACCCTATGGGTTCGGGAGACACGCAGACATGACCGAGACGACTCTCCGGTCAATAACCAATAGCGGGATCTGGATACCCATGTTGTCTCCCACATGCTCCTCGATGATCTCATCGGATGAACCATGATGTCGAGGATTCAATCAATCCGTATACAATTCCCTTTGTCAATCGGTACGTTACTTGCCCGAGACTCGATCGTCGGTATCCCAATACCTCATTCAATCTCATTACCGGCAAGTCACTTTACTCGTACCATAATGCATGATCCCGTGATCAACCACTTGGTCACATTGAGCTCATTATGATGATGCATTACCGAGTGGGGCCAGAGATACCTCTCCGTCATACGGAGTGACAAATCCCAGTCTCGATTCGTGCCAACCCAACAGACACTTTCGGAGATACCTATAGTCTACCTTTATAGTCGCCCAGTTACGTTGTGACGTTTGGCACACCCAAAGCACTCCTACGATATCCAGGAGTTGCACAATCTCATGGTCTAAGGAAATGATACTTGACATTCGGAAAAGCTATAGCAAACGAACTACACGATCTTTGAGCTATGCTTAGGATTGGGTCTTGTCCATCACATCATTCTCCTAATGATGTGATCCCGTTATCAATGACATCCAATGTCCATAGTTAGGAAACCATGACTATCTTTTGATCAACGAGCTAGTCAACTAGAGGCTCACTAGGGGCGTGTTGTGGTCTATGTATTCACACATGTATTACGATTTCCGGATAACACAATTATAGCATGAACAATAGACAATTATCATGAACAAAGAAATATAATAATAACCATTTTATTATTGTCTCTAGGGAATATTTCCAACAGTCTCCCACTTGCACTAGAGTCAATAGTCTAGTTACATTGTGATGAATCGAACACCCATGCAGTTCTGGTGTTGATCATGTTTTGCTCTAGGGAGAGGTTTAGTCAACGGATCTGCCACATTCTGGTCCGTATGTACTTTACAAATCTCTATGTCTCCATTTTGAACACTTTCACGAATGGAGTTGAAGCGACGCTTGATATGCCTGGTCTTCCTGTGAAACCTGGGCTCCTTGGCAAGGGCAATAGCTCCAGTGTTGTCACTATTGGGGAACATAGCAGAATTTTAAAATTTTCTACGCATCACCAAGATCAATCTATGGAGTCATCTAGCAACGAGGGAGAGAGGAGTGCATCTACATACCCTTGTATATCACAAGCGGAAGCGTTCAAGAGAACGGGGTTGATGGAGTCGTACTCGACGTGATCCAAATCACCGAAGATCCTAGTGCCGAACGGACGGCACCTCCGCGTTCAACACACGTACGGAGAGAGGGCGTCTCTCGCGCCTTGATCCAGCAAGGAGGAGGGAGAGGTTGAGGAAGAGGGCTCCAACAGCAGCACGACGGCGTGGTGGTGATGAAGCTGCAGTACTCCGGCAGGGCTTCGCCAAGCTCTTATGGAGGAGGAGAGGTGTTGGGGAGGGGAGGGGCTGCGCCTTGGATGTTGTGTGCAGCCCTCCCCTCACCCCTCTATTTATAGGGGAAAGGGGAAGGGGGCCGGCCCCCTCTAGATGAGATATAGAGGGGGGGCGGCGGCCAAGGCGAGGGGGGCTTGCCCCCCAAGCAAGGGGGCGCCCCCCCTTAGGGTTTCCCCCAACCCTAGGCGCATGGGCCCTAGGGGGGTGTGGCGCCACAGCCCACTTGGGCTGGTTCCCTTCTCCATACAGCCCATAAGGCCCTCCGGAAGAGGTGGACCCCCGGAACCCCTCCGGTGACCCCGGTACAATACCGATATGCCCCCGAAACTTTCCGGCGACCATATGACAACTTCCCATATATAAATCGTTACCTCCGGACCATTCCGGAACTCCTCGTGACATCCTGGATCTCATCTGGGACTCCGAACAACATTCGGTAATCACATACAGGTCTTCCTAACAACCCTAGCGTCACCGAACCTTAAGTGTGTAGACCCTACGGGTTCGGGAGACATGCAGACATGACCGAGATGACTCTCCGGTCAATAACCAACAGCGGGATCTGGATACCCATGTTGGCTCCCACATGCTCCACGATGATCTCATCGGATGAACCACGATGTCGAGGATTCAATCAATCCGTATACAATTCCCTTTGTCAATCGGTATGTTACTTGTCCGAGACTCGACCGTCGGTATCCCAATACCTTGTTCAGTCTCGTTACCGGCAAGTCACTTTACTCGTACCGTAATGCATGATCCCGTGATCAACCACTTGATCACATTGAGCTCATTATGATGATGCATTACCGAGTGGGCCCAGAGATACCTCTCCGTCATACAGAGTGACAAATCCCAGTATCGATTCGTGCCAACCCAACAGACACTTTCGGAGATACCTGTAATGTACCTTTATAGTCAGCCAGTTACGTTGTGACGTTTGGCACACCCAAGGCACTCCTATGGTATCCGGGAGTTGCACAATCTCATGGTCTAAGGAAATGATACTTGACATTCAGAAAAGCTACAGCAAACGAACTACACGATCTTTGAGCTAAGCTTAGGATTGGGTCTTGTCCATCACATCATTCTCCTAATGATGTGATCCCGTTATCAATGACATCTAATGTCCATAGTCAGGAAACCATGACTATCCTTTGATCAACGAGCTAGTCAACTAGAGGCTCACTAGGGACGTGTTGTGGTCTATGTATTCACACATGTATTACAATTTCCGGATAACACAATTATAGCATGAACAATAGACAATTATCATGAACAAAGAAATATAATGATAACCATTTTATTATTGCCTCTAGGGCATATTTCCAACAGTCTCCCACTTGCACTAGAGTCAATATTCTAGTTACATTGTGATGAATCGAACACCCATGCAGTTCTGGTGTTGATCATGTTTTGCTCTAGGGAGAGGTTTAGTCAACGGATCTGCTACATTCAGGTCCGTATGTACTTTACAAATCTCTATGTCTCCATTTTGAACACTTTCACGAATGGAGTTGAAGCAACGCTTGATATGCCTGGTCTTCCTGTGAAACCTGGGCTCCTTGGCAAGGGCAATAGCTCCAGTGTTGTCACAGAAGAGGGTCATGGGTACCGACGCATTGGGTATGACTCCTAGGTCGGTAATGAACTCCTTCACCCAGACTGCTTCTTGTGCTGCCTCCGAGGCTGCCATGTACTCCGCTTCACATGTAGATCCCGCCACAACGCTTTGCTTGCAACTGCACCAGCTTACTGCCCCACCATTCAAAATATACACGTATCCGGTTTGTGACTTAGAGTCATCCAAATCTGTGTCGAAGCTAGCATCGACGTAACCCTTTACGACGAGCTCTTCGTCACCTCCATAAACGAGAAACATTTCCTTAGTCCTTTTCAGGTACTTTAGGATATTCTTGACCGCTGTCCAGTGTTCCATGCCGGGATTACTTTGGTACCTTCCTACCAAACTCACGGCAAGGTTTACATCAGGTCTGGTACACAGCATAGCATACATGATAGACCCTATGGCCGAGGCATAGGGGACGACACTCATCTTTTCTCTATCTTCTGCTGTGGTCGGGCATTGAGCCGTGCTCAATCTCGTACCTTGCAATACAGGCAAGAACCCCTTCTTTGACTGATCCATTTTGAACTTCTTCAATATCTTGTCAAGGTACGTACTCTGTGAAAGACCAATGAGGCGTCTCGATCTATCTCTATAGATCTTGATGCCTAATATATAAGCAGCTTCTCCAAGGTCCTTCATTGAAAAACACTTGTTCAAGTAGGCCTTTATGCTTTCCAAGAATTCTATATCATTTCCCATCAACAGTATGTCATCCACATACAATATGAGAAATGCTACAGAGCTCCCACTCACTTTCTTGTAAATGCAGGCTTCTCCATAAGTCTGCATAAACCCAAACGTTTTGATCATTTCATCAAAACGAATGTTCCAACTCCAAGATGCTTGCACCAGCCCATAAATTGAGCATTGGAGCTTGCACACCTTGTCAACATTCTTAGGATCGACAAAACCTTCCGGCTGCATCATATACAATTCTTCCTTAAGGAAACCATTAAGGAATGTCGTTTTGACGTCCATTTGCCATATCTCATAATAATAGAATGCGACAATTGCTAACATGATTTGGACGGACTTCAGCTTCGCTACGGGTGAGAAAGTCTCATTGTAGTCAACCCCTTGAACTTGTCGATAACCCTTAGCGACAAGCCGAGCTTTATAGATGGTCACATTACCATCCGCGTCTGTCTTCTTATTAAAGATCCATTTATTTTCTATGGCTCGCCGATCAATGGGCAAGTCAGTCAAAGTCCATACTTCATTTTCATACATGGATCCTATCTCGGATTTCATGGCTTCCAGCCATTTGTCGGAATCCGGGCCCGCCATCGCTTCTTCATAGTTCGAAGTTTCACCATTGTCTAACAACATGATTTCTAAGACAGGGTTGCCGTACCACTCTGGTGCGGAACGTGTCCTTGTGGACCTACGAAGTTCAGTAGCAACTTGATCTGAAGTTTCATCATCATCAACTTCCTCTCTAGTTGGTGCAGGCACCTCAGGAACATTTTCTTGAGCTGTGCCACTTACCGGTTCAAGAGGTAATACTTCATCAAGTTCTACCTTCCTCCCACTTATTTCTTTCGAGTGAAACTCTTTCTCTAGAAAGGACCCATTCTTGGCAACAAAGATCTTGCCTTCGGATCTGAGGTAGAAGGTATACCCAACAGTTTCTTTAGGGTATCCTATGAAGACGCATTTTTCCGACTTGGATTCGAGCTTTTCAGGTTGAAGTTTCCTGACATAAGCATCGCATCTCCAAACTTTTAGAAACGACAGCTTAGGTTTCTTCCCAAACCATAATTCATACGGTGTCGTCTCAACGGATTTCGACGGAGCCCTATTTAAAGTGAATGCGGTAGTCTCTAAAGCATAGCCCCAAAATGATAGCGGTAAATCGATAAGAGACATCATAGATCGCGCCATATCTAATAGAGTGCGATTACGACGTTCGGACACACCATTACGCTGAGGTGTTCCAGGCGGCGTGAGTTGTGAAACTATTCCACATTTTCTTAAGTGTGTGCCAAATTCGTGACTCAAGTATTCTCCCCCATGATCTGATCGCAAGAACTTGATTTTCCTGTCACGTTGATTCTCAACCTCACTCTGAAATTCCTTGAACTTTTCAAAGGTCTCAGACTTGTGTTTCATTAAGTAGACATACCCATATCTACTCAAGTCATCAGTGAGGGTGAGAACATAACGATAGCCACCGTGAGCCTCAACACTCATTGGACCGCACACATCAGTATGTATGATTTCCAATAAGTTGGTTGCTCGCTCCATTGTTCCTGAGAACGGAGTCTTGGTCATCTTACCCATGAGGCATGGTTCGCACGTGTCAAATGATTCGTAATCAAGAGACTCTAAAAGTCCATCTGCATGGAGCTTCTTCATGCGTTTGACACCTATGTGACCAAGGCGGCAGTGCCACAAGTATGTGGGACTATCATTATCAACCTTACATCTTTTGGTATTCACACTATGAATATGTGTAGCATTACGCTCGAGATTCATTAAGAATAAACCATTCACCATCGGAGCATGACCATAAAACATATCTCTCATATAAATAGAACAACCATTATTCTCGGATTTAAATGAGTAGCCATCTCGAATTAAACGAGATCCTGATACAATGTTCATGCTCAAAGCTGGCACTAAATAATAATTATTGAGGTTTAAAACTAATCCTGTAGGTAAATGTAGAGGTAGCGTGCCGACGGCGATCACATCGACCTTGGAACCATTCCCCGCGCGCATCGTCACCTCGTCCTTCGCCAGTCTCCGCTTATTCCGCAGCTCCTGCTTTGAGTTACCAATGTGAGCAACCGCACCGGTATCAAATACCCAGGAGCTACTACGAGTACTGGTAAGGTACACATCAATTACATGTATATCACATATACCTTTAGTGTTGCCGGCCTTCTTGTCCACTAAGTATTTGGGGTTGTTCCACTTCCAATGACCACTTCCCTTGCAATAAAAACACTCAGTCTCGGGTTTGGGTCCATTCTTTGGCTTCTTCCCGGTAGCTTGCTTACCGGGCGCGGCAACTCCCTTGCCGTCCTTCTTGAAGTTCTTCTTACCCTTGCCTTTCTTGAACTTAGTGGTTTTATTCACCATCAACACTTGATGTTCCTTTTTGATTTCCACCTCTGCTGATTTCAGCATTGAATATACCTCAGGAATGGTCTTTTCCATCCCCTGCATATTGAAGTTCATCACAAAGCTCTTGTAGCTCGGTGGAAGCGACTGAAGGATTCTGTCAATGACCGCGTCATCCGGGATATTAACTCCCAGCTGAGTCAAGCGGTTATGCAACCCAAACATTTTGAGTATGTGCTCACTAACAGAACTATTTTCCTCCATCTTACAGCTGAAGAACTTGTCAGAGACTTCATATCTCTCGACCCGGGCATGAGCTTGAAAAACCATTTTCAGCTCTTCGAACATCTCATATGCTCCGTGTCTCTCAAAACACTTTTGGAGCCCCAGTTCTAAGCTATAAAGCATGCGGCACTGAATGAGGGAGTAATCATCAGCACGTGTCTGCCAAGCGTTCATAACGTCTTGGTTCTGTGGGACGGTGCGTCACCTAGCGGTGCTTCTAGGACATAATCTTTCTTGGCAGCTATGAGGATGATCCTCAGGTTCCGGACCCAGACCGTATAATTGCTGCCATCATCTTTCAGCTTGGTTTTCTCTAGGAACGCGTTGAAGTTGAGGACAACATGGGCCATTTGATCTACAAGACATATTGTAAAGATTTTAGACTAAGTTCATCATAATTAAGTTCATCTGATCAAATTATTCAATGAACTCCCAATCAGATAGACATCCCTCCAGTCATCTAAGTATAACATGATCCGAGTTAACTAGGCCGTGTCCGATCATCACGTGAGACGGACTAGTCAACATCGGTGAACATCTTCATGTTGATCGTATCTTCTATACGAATCATGCTCGACCTTTCGGTCTTCCGTGTTCCGAGGCCATGTCTGTACATGCTAGGCTCGTCAAGTCAACCTAAGTGTATTGCGTGTGTAAATCTGTCTTACACCCGTTGTATTCGAATGTTAGAATCTATCACACCCGATCATCACGTGGTGCTTCGAAACAACGAACCTTCGCAACAGTGCACGGTTAGGGGGAACACCTTCTTGAAATTATTACGAGGGATCATCTTATTTAAGCTACCGTCGTTCTAAGCAAATAAGATGTAAAACATGATAAACATCACATGCAATCAAATAGTGACATGATATGGCAAATATCATTTGCTCCTTTTGATCTCCATCTTCGGGGCTTCATGATCATCGTTGTCACCGGCATGACACCATGATCTCCATCATCGTGTCTTCTTGAAGTTGTCTCGTCATCTATTACTTCTACTACTATGGCTAACGCTTTAGCAATAAAGTAAAGTAATTACATGACGTTTATGTTGACACGCAGGTCATAAATAAATAAAGACAACTCCTATGGCTCCTGCCGGTTGTCATACTCATCGACATGCAAGTCGTGATTCCTATTACAAGAACATGATCAATCTCATACATCACATATATCATTCATCACATCCTTTTGGCCATATCACATCACACGGCACATGCTGCAAAAACAAGTTAGACGTCCTCTAATTGTTGTTGCAAGTTTTTACGTGGCTGCTATAGGTTTCTAGCAAGAACGTTTCTTACCTACGCCAAAACCACAACGTGATATGACAATTTCTATTTACCCTTCATAAGGACCCTTTTCATCGAATCCGTTCCGACTAAAGTGGGAGAGACAGACACCCGCCAGCCACCTCATGCAACTAGTGCATGTCAATCGGTGGAACCAGTCTCACGGAAGCGTACGTGTAAGGTCGGTCCGGGCCGCTTCATCCCACGATGCCGCCGAATCAAGATAAGACTAGTAAAGGCAAGCAAATTGACAATATCCACGCCCACAACTGCTTTGTGTTCTACTCGTGCATAGAAACTACGCATAGACCTAGCTCATGATGCCACTGTTGGGGAACGTAGCAGAATTTTAAAATTTACTATGCATCACCAAGATCAATCTATGGAGTCATCTAGAAACGAGGGAGAGAGGAGTGCATCTACATACCCTTGTAGATCGCGCGCGGAAGCGTTCAAGAGAACGGGGTTGATGGAGTCGTACTCGTTGTGATCCAAATCACCGATGACCTAGCGCCGAACGGACGGCACCTCCGTGTTCAACACACGTACGGTTGGGAAGACGTATCCTCCAACTTGATCCATCAAGGGGGAAGGAGAGGTTGATGAAGATCCAGCAGCACGACGGCGTGGTGGTGTAAGCAACGGCGATCTCGGCAGGGCTTCGCCAAGCTCAGGGAGATGAGTGTCACGGGAGGGAGAGGGAGGCGCCAGGGGCTAGGGTGCGGCTGCCCTCCCTCCCCCCTCCCCACTATATATAGGGTCCCTAGGGGGGCGCCAGCCCTAGGAGATCCAATCTCCAAGGGGGGCGGCGGCCAAGGGGGTGGCTTGCCCTCCAAGCCAAGTGGGGCGCCTCCCACCCCTAGGGTTTTCAACCCTAGGCGCAGGGGGAGGCCCAAGGGGGGCGCACCAGCCCACTAGGGGCTGGTTCCCCTCCCACTTCAGCCCATGGGCCCCTACGGGATAGGTGGCCCCACCCGGTGGACCCCCGGGACCCTTCCGGTGGTCCCGGTACAATACCGATTACCCCCAAAACTTTCCCGATGGCCGAAACTTGACTTCCTATATATAAATCTTCACCTCCGGACCATTCCAGAACTCCTCGTGACGTCCGGGATCTCATCCGGGACTCCGAACAACTTTTGGGTTACCGTATACTAATATCTCAACAACCCTAGCGTCACTGAACCTTAAGTGTGTAGACCCTACGGGTTCGGGAGACACGCAGACATGACCGAGACAACTCTCCGGTCAATAACCAACAGCGGGATCTGGATACCCATGTTGGCTCCCACATGCTCCTCGATGATCTCATCGGATGAACCACGATGTCGAGGATTCAATCAATCTGTATACAATTCCCTTTGTCAATCGGTATGTTACTTGCCCGAGACTCGATCGTCGGTATCCCAATACCTCGTTCAATCTTGTTACCGGCAAGTCACTTTACTCGTACCGTAATGCATGATCCCGTGATCAACCACTTGGTCACATTGAGCTCATTATGATGATGTATTACCGAGTGGGCCCAGAGATACCTCTCCGTCATACGGAGTGACAAATCCCAGTCTCGATTCGTGCCAACCCAACAGACACTTTCGGAGATACCTGTAGGGTACCTTTATAGTCACCCAGTTACGTTGTGACGTTTGGCACACCCAAAGCACTCCTACGGTATCCGGGAGTTGCACAATCTCATGGTCTAAGGAAATGATACTTGACATTCGGAAAAGCTATAGCAAACGAACTACACGATCTTTGAGCTATGCTTAGGATTGGGTCTTGTCCATCACATCATTCTCCTAATGATGTGATCCCGTTATCAATGACATCCAATGTCCATAGTCAGGAAACCATGACTATCTTTTGATCAACGAGCTAGTCAACTAGAGGCTCACTAGGGACGTGTTGTGGTCTATGTATTCACACATGTATTACGATTTCCGGATAACACAATTATAGCATGAACAATAGACAATTATCATGAACAAAGAAATATAATGATAACCATTTTATTATTGCCTCTAGGGCATATTTCCAACATCATCCTCCGTTATCTCATCGTTGTTGCCTTCTTTGGGTGTGTCCACCATGTATATATCGTATGATGAGGTGGATGTCCAGTGCCCTGTGGGCATTGGTTCCTCTTCGACTCCTGCATCGTCGTCCATACCGTCGATGTCTTCAGAGTCGAAGTCGAGCATGTCGGTTAAGTCATCGACAGTGGCTACTAAGTGGGTGGTGGGTGGGCGGCGAATTTCTTCGTCATCCGCATCCCAATCCTGCCGGACGTAGTTCGGCCAGGCCTCTCCTGACAAGGAGAGAGACCTTAATGAGTTCAGTATGTCGCCAAAGGGCGAGTGCTAAAAAATATCCGCAGAGGTAAACTCCATGATCGGCGCCCAATCGAATTCGACAGGAACGGGCGCAAGCGGTTCGGAGTCCGTGGCCGGAGAGGGATCCAGCAGTTTGGCAACACGGCTCTCGTGAAGGGTAAAGTCGATATTCGGCTCGATCGCCGCTGAGGATACGGCCTCCATGACGGGGTCCATCCACCCGTCCATGGATAGCGCAACTGGCTTCGAATTGAGGCTCGGAGCGGCTGCCGGTGCGATCTCCTGAATACGGTCCGATGGTAGAGCTAAATCGTACTCATCGTGACCGCGCGGCGCACAAGGCAGGGGCTCGAATCCGTCAAAGATCAAGGCAGGGGCGTAACTTTCGATCTGCTCCAGATGGCCAAGCGAGTTGGCCCGCAGCGAAGCCACCGAACACAAAGATTTGTCTGGGGAGAAAAGTCTCACCCTGGACTACATCGCTATCGATGATCATAGGAGCCATCAAGCCTAACGGCGACAACACAGAGGAACTCTCAATGAAAGCACCAATGTCGGTGTCAAAACCGGCGGATCTCGGGTAGGGGGTCCCGAACTGTGCGTCTAAGGAGGATGGTAACAGGAGACAGGGAACACAATGTTTTACCCAGGTTCTGGCCCTCTTGATGGAGGTAAAACCCTACGTCCTGCTTGATTTATTCTTGATGATATGAGTATTACAAGAGTTGATCTACCACGAGATCGGAGAGGCTAAACCCTAGAAGCTAGCCTATGGTATGATTGTATGTTGTCCTACGGACTAAAACCCTCCGGTTTATATAGACACCGGATGGGGCTAGGGTTACACAAGGTCCGTTACAAAGGAGGAGATATACATATCCGTATTGCGTAGCTTGCCTTCCACGCCAAGTAGAGTCTCATCCGGACACGAGATGAAGTCTTCAATCTTGTATCTTCATAGTCCAACAGTCCGGCCTAAGGATATAATCCGGCTGTCCGGATACCCCCTAATCCAGGTCTCCCTCAGCATCTCTTGGCGATGGATCACGTCAGCCACGTACTCTGCTGGGACTTGTTACCGGACGCTCTTCTCTGGATCGAGCATCGAGTCGGCTTGGCGGCTTACCTGGAAGTCTTGGGCGCCTCTCAGGGTCAAGATCTTTCTATGGCTGGCCTATCAGGACAGATGTTGGATGGCGGATAGGTTGGCATGCCGTGGCCACCCCAGGCGCCTCTCTGTTTGATGTGCAACCAGGAGCCGGAGACTATGCAGCACCTGCTGGCCGGTTGCTCTTTTTCGCGCCAATTTTAGCACGAGATCCTCTCTTGGTGCCACGTCACAGCCACCCTACCCAACTCGGACTGCGAGTTTCGCGAGTGGTTCTCTGCCTCCATCCACGACTCCCCCACACCACTCTTCGTCGTGGGCTTGCCACTGTCACCATCCTCACTACTTGGAGACTTTGGAAGTACGCAACGACTGCGTGTTCAACGGCGGTAGCCCTTCTGTCATCAGACTCTCCGATTGCATCAAAGAAGACGCCCGCGCTTGGGTGCGCACCAGGGCCAATGGGCTTGGCCAATTGATTGGCGAGACGTAGTGTGTTTCTACTTGGGTTGTGCAGTCCCTCTACCTACGCCCTTGTTTATCTCGTTCACACCATCTCTTGTATGCATGTTCTTACGGGATCAACCTTGTAACAATCACATTATATTCCTTCTACCAATACAATGATACACAAATCTTTTGCATACTCACGAAAAAGAAACTAAAACTTAAAACCCTGTGAATTTGAGTTAATTACACCTATGATACACGAACTTGTACGGTGTGTACAAATTCATACAACAACTTGCAAGATGACACAAATTGATCATATAACTTGAGTTTCGGGGACATTTCAGTACAATTCGGTCACTTACCGTTAGTGCTCCGTTACATTCGTCTACATTGCACGCCAGCGTAGCACCAGGCCCACACTCTCCTTTATCATAACGTGGGTCCATCCTGTCAGCCACTGGGAGAAATTAGTTTTAACTAAAAAATGTTCTGACCAGGTTTCGAGTCAGAGACGTTCGCACAAATTCCACCTGTTTGCTGTTAAACAATGATCCAAAGTTATCTATATCCTTTTAGGCTGCGTACGCTGCTTTCTTTTTCATTACTGTATTTTTTTCACTGGTAATGTCCGCTGTTTTTCTCTCTTTTTTTGCCGGTAGTGTACGCTGCTTTCTCAATGCATATATATTTTGGATTTTTTTAGATACATACGTATGGCATTTGAGAAACGGGCTCCACATAAGTTTTCACATTTTTTTTTATTTTTTAAAAAATTTCTAAATATGCTTTCTGATTTTTTTAAAGGCTCCAACAAGCCCGTCAACCACAATTTTTTTTTGTGATATAGGCAGACTGGTAGAGTTAACGGACCATTTGACGGTGAGTAACAGAAATGTATGAAAATGTTTCCAAAACTCAAGTTAGTGGATTAATTTGTGTCATTTTTCAAGTTGTCGTATGAATCTGTACATACCATGCAAGTTTGTGTACTATATGTGTAATTAACTCTGTGAATTTTTGACAGTTTAGCAGACTATGGTGATGATTAGTCAGCGGCAGCTAGTTTTGCAGTCTGTTTACGTCTCAAAGGACAAATGCCCTTACAGAAGCTAGCTATAGACCTTTTCTTTATAGAATGCTGAAAACAAATGAAGGCAAGTCGCTAAAGCATAATCTGCTATATCTAAATAGAAGCCCTCACTAGGTGATTATTTTTGCGTTCTAATGCATCCACGTCACAATATTTTTTTCTAAACCATTCGATTAACCACAGAAGGCTCAGATCTGCAGCCCAAAAGATAATCCAACCGTGCTCCACGCCCCTCCCGATATCTCCTTCCTCGACCCGTGGAAGCGAAAGCGAAAGCGAACCACTCCAATCGAAACGTCGCCATGGAATCCCTTCTCACAAGGCTGGTCACGCCGAGAAGTGTGGACGAAATCACTATTCTGACCCTTTGAACGAACTTTTTCACAAAATGAACTTGACGTGAAAGTATTTCACGATCTGACCCTTTTAGCAACGCCACAGCCCGCGGCGTTTCTGTCCAACATAGAAACGCCGAGGTAGCTAGCGTTTCTGACTAAAGAAGAAACGCCGAGGTAGCTAGCGTTGCGGACCAGATAAGAAACGCCGAAGACGCTGGCGTTGCAGCCCATCATAGAAACGCCAATGACCATGGCGTTGCTGCCCTTTTTCATATGCATGTGGAACGTGGATGAATAACCTAATTAATAAGGCTAATTAATTATGACCAAAGAGGGCAGCAACGCCATGGTTCCTTGGCGTTTCTATGATGGCCAGAAACGCCAGCGCCTTCGGCGTTTCTTACCTGGTCCGCAATGCTAGCTACCTCGGCGTTTCTTCTTTGATCAGAAACGCTAGCTACCTCGGCGTTTCTTCTTTGAGCAGAAACGCCGCGGGCTATGGCGTTGCTAAAAGGGTCAGATCGTGAAATACTTTCACGTCGAGTTCATTTTATGACAAAGTTCGTTCAAAGGGTCAGAATAGTGATTTCGTCCGAGAAGTGTCATATATTAGTATCATGCATCTGATACTAGTGTATGATACTACCTTCACAATGCATAGGATCATATTTCGGTATCATAGTGACCTCGTTTATTGTCATGCATGACACATATTAGTACATCATTTAATATGATACGATATATATTGTGATATTCAATCCTCGCTTTTCTCATTTAATTGTGTGTCACCTCAGCAAAATGCCTAGTTGGCATGCATGATACTACCTATGATACTCCCATTGTGACCAGTCTAAGCTCTTCCACATCTCGCTCAACCCAAGAGATAATCCCACCATCCCGTCTCATTCCCCATCTCGTTCAACCCAAATGACACAAACGCCACTTGGCGGTGGACGCAACAGAGCCCAATCTACTCTAGGGTTTGTGGCCGCCGTTGGGTGTAGAACTGGCGGGTAAGGTGGCGATGGCGGCTCAAGGGTAGGATAATCATTGCCTACTGGCTACGTGCATGTTCCCTGGGACACAACTCCAACCCTGGGGTTGCGTCCCCTCTCTGTGCCAAGGGTCTCCACACACCCTCTTCCTCTTGGCATATGCTGATCCTTTCGTGCTCTCATGAATCCAGTCTTTACAGGTCCAGTTCATTTCTTGGTTGATGCAAACCTCGAATTATATAATTGTTCTAAGATGCTCAAACTTTACATGATTCGACTGTTGTACCGATATGACTATTGAACTGAAATTTCACCCTTAAATTTTAACTGTCCCAATGTTGAACTTCAAATTCACATATTTATCTACGAATGCATACCATGATGAAGAAACGTTGATGCTACTGTTATTTTGTTGCTTACCATATGAGGCTGGATAAAATGCACTCTTACTTTGTTGTTGGCTGCTACAAACTTAACACATGGTGTGTATCCATGACTTTCTATAGTAATAATAATATAACTGAATTTATTTCCATCTTCATTTTACAGATAGAAACTTATAGTTATCTACTAAGTTGATGAATTGAAATCTTTTCCTGCACACATTGCTCCTGCAATCATTAGCGAGAGGGTTGCTCTCATCCTAGGCTAGAATCCATTTGTGCCCTCGACATTGCCTGTGCCAAACAACCATGTCATGTTGTACGTACAAACTTCCTCTTACACTTACAAATAAAACAAAATTAAGTATGAAAACAGGTTCACCTTCCAAGATATCAGTCATATCATCAGAAAAAGCTTCTTAATTGATGACACAAATCCACTTTCAATGTGACTTGCTATAGAGGTGAGCAAGTATTTGATATTCACTAACAAACTGTTTCTTACATGCCAACTTGAACCATGAAACATTTGTAGGCATCCCAAACCAACAAGATGTTGTCCCTTACAGAATTCGACCAGAAAAAATAGCGAGAGGTTTGTTGTCGTCCTTCAAACTAAAGTTGCCATTCAATTTCAAATAAGTGCCTCCAGTATTTTAGTTATAATGTACACTACTTTATAGTTCATCTGCCCTTAGCCAAGCGACCTCCCCGGTTAAATAAGCTGCTCCCAGCGATATATAAAAGACTCAAACAAAGTATTACCGATGGATATGCATACGTATTTAAATCCTTGACCAATGTTTTGCCATAAAATTTTGCTTCACAAGAACTCCGATACAAAAAGGAAAAAATTAACTTCACTGAAGAGATGTTAACATTATTCTAGCTAGCAAGTAAATCATACCATTCTTCTGTGTATTTATTAAAGAAAATAAAATACATACATTGATTGGACATTAAGTTATATTTTCACTATTTATCATCAACACCGGTATAAATTATGTTCACCAGTTATGACTATCTACATGTATCACAACTTTCTATCAATCACTCACTTTATATTTCTATCCAGCACTAGAAAAAACAAGAACTCGGGAAACCTTCTAGAACAACCAGAGTAATACCATGAGGAATAATATATATCAAGGTACTATGCAACGCATAAATCTAAAAAATTGACCTAGCACTTAGGAATTAACCAACTCACCATACTATCCAGGTAAAATACCTTCCTAAAGGTGCTACAAATTTTTCAGCATGTAGGGCAGTGTCGTGCTTTGCTACAGAGAAGATACATTAGAGAAGTTCTCATACTTCTATGTATTCTCAGCGGTACAAAACTGCATCTATATCATCATGTGGGGCTACATGTATTTGTGTGAGCTCTGATGATATAATCTGCACATTTTCTGGATATTTTTCTGAAGTTTGTCGTCCTACCATTATGTGAATGTTTGGTTTGATTGTATTGCCAATTATATATGATCTATGTTTGGGTAGTAGATTGTGTTGTTTCATGGACAAGTTATGCCTATGCTAACCATCTTGGATCTCCGTTTTTGTTTGCACAAAAAATGCAGTGTGGTCATGCAAGTTGCCTTAAATTTCTGAACATTTCTTGCTTTGTGATACAAATTTTAAGATAATCTTTGAAGATCTATAGGAATTTGATTTTACATCTGTATATACTTTCTCAAATTGTTCATTGTTGAAAGAAAATGGTATAACAGGTACATGAGCGTATTCTGTTTACCCGTCAATTGCATTTGATTTATGTGGCATCATGTGAATATTTGAATTTCTACGTGACATTCTGAAGTGTGAATGCTTTAATTATGTAGGAAATTAATTCTAATCACTTGGAGGATAAGATTATCCACAAATAACTTTTGGATCAATGCCTATTTGTGAAGTCTATCATATTATTTCACTTATTTTCTTCTTCCATACGTTGATGTTACTCCAAAAATCCGCTACAAAGTCCTCCAGTAACTAGCGGGGGCATCATTTAGTTTATATAGGTTTGCAACAGCAACGGGTAACTGCCTTGGCACTAGGGCCGGAACCCTTGTCTATTTCTTTTGATAATGGGTGTTTTATTACTTAAAAGATTTAAGTATTATGCACACGGCCAAACAAGTCCATGTCCAACAGGTAAAAAGTAAAAACCGGCGAAATACAAGTGATCATGTAGAGACTGTATAATGCCTAAGACTAGGTAGGGCCAATCCTAAGATTATGTTGCTATCCATGTTAGCAAAAAATATCCCTCGCCGTATCCTCCAAGCGTGTACGCATCTTCGTAAATAGATGTCGATTCTTCACACATTGTAGAGACGACCATAAACGAAACGTACCAGTACATCTATCGATAACCTGTATAAGGAAAGAAATTTTATCATTAAAAACCTTATCATTTCTACATAGTCAAAACGGCCATATAACGGCAAGCGCTCCCACCCTAAGCAAAATTCTAAACTTGTGATCAATCCCATGTAACCCGTTGTCTGTGTCCGAGCAGACCCACCAAAGACAATCCTCGACCGAATCATGCGAGATTCGCCAGAGAAACACCTCCACACACCTTCTAACGATGCTAGACGCACCACTAGGACAAGGCTAGGCGGGGAGAAGTTTATTCCATCTTCAGGGAGCCAACACCGTCTCGTCTTTCTGAGCATGACACAAACCCTAACAAAACTTAAAAAGTGTCTAAAAAATGAAGCCCTCTAGGCCAGGATCCACCGCACCCTCATGACCCTAAGGCCACAGGAGACGAGGCAGATCGGTGGCACCGCCGCCTGAGGCAAGAACCCTAGTTGCTTGTTCGCTTGGGAGGAGAAAGGAAGGGGATTGGTTTGTGATTTCCATTGGCGGATCTAGCAACGAGAGTTGCGCTTAGGGCTAAGCTAATTTGAGTAATGCATTCTAGTGATTTTCTATATTTTTTGGGTTATTTTCCATACTTTGTATGAAAGAGTTGCAAAAGTCGTTGCTAATAGGCCAAGGGCTATAGCCCTAACTACTCTAGGCATGTCTTCACCATTGCTAGCCTCTCTTTAGTATAGCTGGCCCACTTGGTGACTAATGACAAGATTATATAGCAATTAAAGTGCAAAAGCATTTCAGATGTGAGACGGCCAGAAATCGTGAGGATTTTTTTTTTAGAAAAGGAGGATTACCCCGGTCTCTGCATCAGAGTGATATGCAACCCCTTTATTAAGCCAAGTGGATGTGAGATGGATGAAAACTAGTTCGATTTTTAGATTTCTGAAATTTTAGAGATTTTACCACGTGCCAGATTGCGATGATGAAAAGAACGCACCAGGTTTTTCACGTTCCTCCAACCTGTCTGCGTGATCGACCGGCTGGCGGACTGGCGTGGTGATGTCTCATCAAGTCAGCATTGTTGGCCACTGCATGATTCATCCATCGAAACATGGCAAATTTAGGGTGTCCAGTCTTTTCCCTTCCCGAACGGCGCGCTCGCATCGCAGGTGTAGGCTCGTGCCTACGCCTCAGCTACGCTCCGATCGCGTCGGGCTCGGGCCGGGTCATCGCTCATCGCCACTGAAAATGCCGTTCACGTCCGATTTGATGCTTCCTCTGCCTACTACTCCCACGGGAATATATTTTCTAGGAGTAGAAAAGTACTGTAGGTGCCTCGCGGCCCGTCTCGTCTGTGCTGTCCATGTCTCCCACGACCACGAGATCGTCCATGGGTCGATGGCGACCCTTCCCTACCGCGTGTACGGGCGACGGACCTACGCATGCAAATTCGCCGGCCGGCAAAAGCTTGCGCGGCGCGGCCATGCCGCCATCGCCATGCACGACGCATGTTTTCTGGTGCTTGTCGCGACGCCCTTTGCTCCGGTATTCCAAAGCGAAGCACACGAACAGCTTTGCAAAGCAGCATACAGCGGCGTGCGCTGCCGTGCGCGCATGTTCGTGGGAGCCAGCGGCCTGAGCTTTAACGAGATCGAAGCGGGATGGACGGTTACCTCTCGGGTGAAGACGATCGAGGTCGATCTGTCGCTGGGGAACATCTGCAGCAGCACACTCTCGTTAGCGATATATCAGCGGGCCGTGAAGATTGATGCGGCCATGCGTGGCCCGCGCGTCGTGGCCGCTGCTACCGCCAGCGTACGTACGTTGCCCACCGGCACCATTCATGGCTGCGGGAAGGACCGCACGCAGCCCCCACGTCGTCCTTGCTAGGGCGACTTGAGCGGCACCCAAACCCTAGCCGCTGGGGACATGACCTTCCTCCTCCCCTCCCTCCACCGCCGCCAGGGGGCCCCGGCAGGCTAAGCCTGGGAGCCGACTGCGCTGGTGGGGGACTCCCTCTCTCTCATGCGTCTTAGGCCCTGTTTGGAATGTCGTTTCTACTTTGAATACGCTTGTAAAAGTTACAGGCCACCATCCGTCGTTTTCATTTCCCCCTGCAAATCGCTCCTGGCCGGTAAGATACACCCGTAAGAAAAATACACTTGTATATGTTTACACCGATTCCAAGCGCGGCCTTAGGGGTGGTGCACGGCCTCTAAACGTGTGGAGGTGTGGCTGATCCAGTCTTTACGGCGCGACAGCGACTACTACGGCACGCGACGGCATGGATGCCGGGCTTGCCACGGGCGGCGACAGCCGCAGATGCAGTGGGCGGCCCGGGTCACGGGCGGTGGCGGTGGCTCTGGTCGGCGGCCGGCTATCCTGCAGCGACGCGCCATCGGGCTTCGGGTCGGCAGCTGTAGCATGGAGGGTCTGGTGGACAGGCTGGCGGCATGCAGACTATGGCCTCCGGTCAGATTTGATCTGGCCGGTGCAGCCGACGATGGTGGTCATCTTCTCTGTCGGAGGTGGTCGGCCTGAAATTGGGTGGTCGGATCTTGAGATCCGTCATCTAGTCTCGGCTGTGTGTCGGGGAGACATAGTTGTCGGTGAAAATCGAGCAGATGGCAGGCAATGCAGGCATTCTGCGTCGTTACCTTGATGAAGGCATCATCATGTAACTACTGACGACCCACTCGTGCTGTTCCGGGGAAATCCGGATATGGTCTTCCAGATCGGACGATGGCGACACTGCGGTGTCATTTTTCTCTTGGGAACATCGTTTGTGGAGCAACGCCGGAAGACAGGGGCAGGAGGCCGAGCGGCTTCGTCTTGCATGAAACTTTGGTGGAGAAGTCAAGTCATGCCTGGCCGACAGGTGCTACGTGGTGTCATGCCTGTTCGGCAGGTGCTACATATGACAGGTCTTTCAGGGACTTCAAATTGTGTCGGCTGATGGTACTTGGCGGCATGGTGCGGCGACCGCGCGTGCTCAGCAGTTTGCACATGGAGGTGATGCCGTTGGATGTCGTGGTGACGTTGACGGATGGTCGAGCTGGTAAAGATAATGATGATCTCTTTCCTGAAGATGGATCAGCCGTTCGATGATGATGACGGCTTCTAAAACGTGTGTATGTGATGTATTTTTTAGGTTTGTTACATCGGCTGTAGGTTCCGATACATTATGCAGATGGATCTCTACATTATCAAGTTTGTAGGTACGAGCGACAGCTTTGAAAGATTTGATGTATGTTCTTGTGGTACCTTTGTTCAATAATTAATAAAGATGAATGTGATATAGAGTCGGGGTTTTAACCTCCTTTTCCGGAAGAAAACTCGCCCACCGGCACCGCCCGGCCGGCAGTGAGGACGTGGAGAGGCGATGGGGGCAGGCACTTTTGCAGTGCGCTCTTGCCCCGAAGGACATCGAAACGAGCGCATCCAACACAAGGACAAAGGTCGTTACAAAAGCTGCCTAGGTCGTCTGTTCCTTCAAGGCTGCAATTCACATGTTATGTTATGTTATGTCAAGTTAAGGAGCGCCAAACTCTTTATCCATATGAAATTCATCTGTGTAAGCCCAAGCAACATATCACAGTATATGCAAACAGCAAAAATCAACCAAGAACTTGAGAAACGATATATATACAAACACTGTATTGTGCTGAATAGTTAAGCGAATTTTCATACAAAGAAATGCGATACATTAATCATGATAAGTATCCATGTCGATTGCTAATACTAGTAGTCCAAACATACACAGCCACGGTGGAGGAGAATCCAGCAGTCGGGCTTCAGAGGGGCATTATGTCTTACTTCGTGGTCAGCTCGGTCATGTAACCCGGCGTGCGGGAGAGGTGGGTGGCGGAGAAGAAGGATATATGTTTTTTCTACTAAATGACCCCTTAATAAGAAACTTAATTCCTTCACCGACCCTTCAAAAGTCTTATTTCGGAATTTGACCCCGAGATAGATGCCAATTTATTTGGCGTTTTTAATACACGTAATAACGCCTAATTATTTTGCGCCGTCAAATCCGTGCTAGAAGTCAATCTGATGTGTCAAAAGTCAATGACAGCAAATCTATGTTGGAAGTCAATCTTAGAATGAATACAAGCCAATTTATTTGGCGGCATTGGCTTTTGACACATTAGATTGACTTCCAACACGGATTTGGCGGCGCCAAATAATTAGGTGTTATTATGTGCATTAAAACGCCAAATAAATTGACGTCTATCTCGCGGGCCAAATTCTGAAATAAGATATTTCTTTTGGGTCAGTGAAGTGATTTAGTTTCTTGAGGGGTCATTTAGTAAAAATAATATAAGGAACAAACATGTATTTGTCTTCTTCGCAATCTATTAGTGGTGCATGACACAATCAACATTATATGTTGGTCCAATACACCCTTCATAACCGGGGTGAGACTAAACTTTCCGCACATCCTTATCATGCATGAATGGATCATATGGGCCTCTAGGATTTTTTTAAGAACTACTAGAATCAGTAAAATGGGCTAAAAGCCCAATGACTCCAACATATTGTATGTTTTGTAATAGATTATATTTGTGTATATGTGTTCCAAACGTTGCTATCACACAAATTATAGAGCATGCATGGGTTGGTCAATTGTTTAACAGACCAGAGACATGTGTGAAAATGAAAATAATCAATGAACAAAGAAAATAACTAAGAATTAATAGAGTGCAGAAAGTTTGACAAGGGCACTTGTGTTGTAAATTCGCGCGAGGGGCTCCTTTTGGATCTGAACTGAATGAGAACAAACCGCTTATCGACACCTCATTCATAGAACTATTTATTTGATATTTATATCAACGATCTACAAAATCTACAAGAATATTTGTTAAACATATACGATCAAAGGCTACAATTGTTAAAGGATGGCTAATTTGGGTGTGAATAAATACAAATACATTGGTGTATCCAAGAGCATAAATTGTGGATGGGTGGGGTTTTTATGGGTTCCATTTTATGTCTACAAGTGAATCAACTTGCATTGATAGGTTTGTCAAGAAGCTATGTCGTAAACTTCTTTTTATAAATAACTAAGCAAACTTGCTCCAGCTACAAAATAGATTTCATTTTAGTGCACTCATAGACACTAAAATTTTACAATTACATATAGTTTATTCATATTTATAGCATAGTTATGTAGTTTAAGTATTGTTACTCCATATTTATAGCACATTGATGTATTTTTGTTTTGCTTTATTTGAGACCAAAATATACATTATTTTTATGTGAACTATCTACTTAGAGAGATTAAAATTGGACATCCTAGGAGCTCTCTCAGGTCATTGGCATGAAGAGTTGTCCGATTTTATATTTTGGTCGTCGCTGCCCATTGGATGCGGATTTCTAAGCAAAATTGTCCGTATTGCCTTGGATGCGGATGTCGCTCGTCATCCGATTAGCATCAGGAGCCGTCCCATTTTTAGTGTTTTGATTAATTGGGCTATATGTGTTGTTCTATCTAGAAAGCCCAACCATGAAAGGAACTTATTTGAGAAGATCACACCATAGACCAAAACCCAACCGTGGAAGCAACTTAAGTGAGCAGCCATACCATAAAATGATGGAATCCAAATGCAAGCAATGCAATAAAAACAGCGCAGCCGAGCTCACATGTGAACATTGGAACAACAAGCTCAAGAGAAAGTTCAACATATCTAGAATGTAACATATAAGCTCAAAATTTACTGACAAATATATACATATTAGCTTATGCCAATTCTAAAACAAAGGAAAATTCCTCTATATTTGCTTCAACCTCTAACATTATAGTGTAAAGCGGAGTGGCGTGGCAACGCGCGCTATCACTTATCTGTAAATTTATAATCACACGAAATTAATTGAAAAGGTCGCTTTCCATTTTTTATAGTTTTTGTAGATCCTTGTTGTTTCCCTTTGGTTTGTTTCCCTAGCGGCATTGACGAGGTGGTGACAACGATGGTATTCCAGAACAAGCTGCCGGATTTGAAGTCTGATCCGGCACCGACAAAAGGCCTATGTGGGTAAGTGCTACCGGATTTGAAGTATTGTGAAACAAGTTGGCGAGTGGTAGTAGCAATAAACTCAACTAAGTGAGATAATGCAATATCCATATTTTCCTTGTTATATATTGATATCGACATCGACATTGTGAATGAATTCACTTGTGATATTTATGTTCTCACGCGTGCTCGGGGTGCTTCCATGGCAGCGGGCACAACCCGTGTGAGGTGGGGGCTCAATTTGGTTGATGTCCTCTCCTTTGTATGCGTATTGGAGTCGTTGATTAGATGGGCTACCAAATTCTCCTGGTGATGGAGGAAGTTGTACAACGGAAGGTCCTCATATAGGCTCATGGAAAGGGAGTCCCTATTTGACAGATTCTACGCCAAATGGGTAGCATTTCTCACAGGGCAACCGTAGCATTAACAAGGTGCGGGAGTAAATAACATCGAACTATGTAAATGCCCACTCTCCTAAAGCAAAGAGAAAGAATGAAGGATGGTGCAGACCTCCTAGGGGTTTCGTTAAATTAAACGTGGATGCTTCTTTTGATCATGATCAGCTAAGAGGCACAACGGGTGCTGTTATCAAAGATGACAAAGGAAACTTCATAGTAGGTGGTAACTGGAGGATTCAGTACTGTGCGGATGCCCTCACGGCAGAGGCGGTAGCACTCAGATTTGGTTTACTGTTGGCACAAAAGACGGGCTGCAATCGTCTAATCATCAATTCTAATAATATGAAGGTCATCGACACAATGGAGAACGGAGGACAGTCTACGGGACCGGCTGCTGCAATTTTTGAGGATTGTTTTTTTATGGCATGTGATTTTCCTCAAACCAGTTTTGAACATTGTAACAGGGAAGCAAATAAAGTAGCTCATGAGCTTGCTAAATTAGCAAAAGGTTTCATGACTAGGGATTGGATAGAGGAGCCCATCGAAGCTCTTGTAACTCTCTTGATAGACGATGTAACAATTATTTCTAATTAATAAAGTTTCAAGTTTGTTTTTCAAAAAAAACAAGGTGCAGGAGCAACTTTGGGAGATCGACACTGTAGCAAACAGTGACCATGTAGTGATGCGGCACTGTAGTGAATAGACATGGTGGCGTTTATTTCAAATCAGTTTGAACTCTTTTTTTGAAAATTCTAAGCATTTTCTAAAAGCACAAACATTTTTTTATTTCTAGAAATTTGAAATTCCGAATATTTTAAATTTTCAAACATTCTCTAATTTATGAATAAATTTTGAAATTTTCGAATATTTTTAGGAACATTCTGAACATTGGCTAATTTGCCGAGCAAATTTTGGAATTCCTGGAAAAATATTAAAATTACAAATAAATCTTGAAATTTTAGGACATTTTAAAAAATTAAAAAAATTAGGAAAACCATATAATAAACGGACCGGAACCTTCTTGAACGTTTCGCTGGCTCTGTTAGCTTGCTTATGAGTTCAGCCGACTATTTGAGCAAAGAGCGTCAAATTGGAAACACATCATAGAATAGCACCTAAAACATGTAACTTGCATAGCTATGGGCCAGCCCAATTACCAAACCATGGCCCACATGCGACCTGTATAAATTACTGATTTGTTGCCTATAAGAGAAATAAGATATTATCATTTATTCATGGAGAGTTAATAGAGAATTGTAGAAGCCACGTGTTAAGATGCGAGATGGAAACATATAAAATATGTGTATGCGCATGTACGTGGAGGTGCAGGTTCGATGGAATTCCATACACGCATATCGCTCGACAACCCGAATCAACATACACCTCAACATTGGTGGGCCAGCCCAGGCGCAAGAAAAATTAAGATCGATTATTTCCTTTTAATAACTGGGGACCTACTTGTCTTAGGCTTCTCTATATATATAGCTTTCATTCATCAGTTTTAGACTCGGGCTTTTTGTTTAGACATTGTTTAGCATTGATAAAATTCGCATCTGCGAGACGTGTAGGACTACCACCTTGTTCAAATCCTCTATGAAGAACCCCCACATTTATCTGGTGCTTACTATATATTTGCAGTTCACATTACATTACTACAGTTCTCGTAGGTTCTTTGGATGTCTGCAAGAACTCGTAGCTCGTAGTTCAGGTTGATCTTGCCTCCAACAATAAATAGTCATCAGATATTAGTATAGCGATGACCGACGCATGTGCGCATTCCAAAATCTAACTTTGATCATAATTAAACCATTAATCTATATTTGATGAGTCTAGTTTAATGTCAAATTTGAAAGCTACTTTCGAATACGAATCCAATTGTATAATTTTCCTCACATATAGTCCACATTTGACCGGTCTAATTTATGGTCAATTTGGATTTCATTGCAATCGAGGGAGTAAGAAACTTTTAATTTTGACAATAAACTAGATTTTGAAGAAACAAAGAAAAATGTTTATGAATTAAAACAATGCTCATAAATTTTTTAAAAATCATGAATTTAGAGTTCACTGTTTACAAAAAAATCATTCTCCTATTTAAAAATATCCATGTTTCTACAAAATGTTTATCAATAGTTAAGAAATATCATGACTATTTAAAATATTGATAAAGTATAAGAAAAAGTGAAAAAAATATAAGACACAAATTAAAATAATGTTCACTATTTACGAATTAAAAAATATCTTTGTTTTTTCAAATATGCCTGAATTTATAAAATAAATCGTGGATTTATAAAATTAGTAGTGAATTTAAAATTCATGTATTTGAATATAATGTTCACGAAATTAGAAAAAAAAAATAAATTTAAAGATTGTTCATGAATTTTAAAATTCTTAACAGGTTTTCAAATTCTCATTAATTTTGGGGTAATAAATACTTTACTCGGGAACTATGTTGTCCTATTTAATTTAAATATATATATAGAAAAGGAAAATATGAAAATATGAAAGAAATAGAAAGTGAGAAAATGGAATTAAAATCAGTAGCCTTTTGAAAGTCTTAATATTTTGATGAGAATTTTTTTTTGAGCATCAGTACAGACACAAGCGCTCATATACACACGCATACACTCACCCCTATGAACGCACACACGCACACCCTACCCCTATGAGCACCTCCGAAAGGCTGAGCCGACACATCATCTTGAGATTTACGAAGTCATCGTAGGCGCCTCGTCGTCGACGGGAACGTCTCCTCCCACTGAAAGCGCATCGCCGGAAATCCTGAAATAAATCCAAGAATAATGCGAGCACCAGGATTTGAACCCTGGTGGGTTGGGGATACCACTGTCCTCCTAACCATCTCAACCACAGGTTGGTTCTATTTTGATGAGAATTTGAGATATTAAGGATGCGTGGTTTTTTCGGAACAAAGAACTGGGCGCCCCTATGTCGACTCGCTGAAACGACTCATGCGAGCATATGGGCCGGCCCATTGGACGGAAGGACACTCCCTAATTTTTTTTCTGTTTTCCACGTTTTTATTTCGTTTTTTGATTCCATTTTTTTAGTTTAGTTTACACTTCAAATTATCCAAACATATATATTACAAAAATATAGTTTCATAATGTTTCAACAAATGTAATCATGCATTTGAAAAATGTTAAATGTTTATAGAAAATATGTTGACCATGCATTAAAAAAATAATGAAATATTTTGATCATGTATATGAAAATATTAATCTAGCATTCAAATGATGTAGAAAAGGTATTTTCAAAATATTTAAACAAGCATTTGGAAATAGTAAATGTGTATAGAGAAAGTGTGGACCATGCATTAAAATAATGAATTGTTTTTATCATTGTATATTAAAATGTGAATCAAGTATATGAAAAAATGTTGAACGCGTCTTTAAAAATGTTAATAAAGTGTTTAGAAATTGTTAAATGTGTATGGAAAAATGTTGATCATGCATTCAAAAAAATGTTCATCTTGAATTTGAAAAATGTTGATAAAGCATTTGCTAGGCCGAACTACCACGACCCACAATTACCGCGCAATACACGAGTCATCAATTACGTCAAGTTGCGTTAGCTAGATTGTGGCGAGTATATCTTGCATTAAGTGAGTTGGAAGGATCCGAAAGGTGCCTCTACAACCCACCACTCTTTGCCAGGCCGAACTGCCACAGCCCACAGTTACCATGTAACACACGAGTCATCGATTTATGTCAAGTTGCCATAGCTAGACCGTGGGAGGATATCTTGCATTAAGCGAGTTGGAAGGATCCCCAGAAGCGCCTCTACAACCCACCACTTTTTGCCAGGCTGAACTGCCACAACCCACAGTTACCACATAACATGAGTCGGCAATTTACGTCAAGTTGGCTTATCTAGAGCAAGCGAGTATATCTTGCATTAACCGAGATAGAAGGATCTCTCGCTGAAGGATTTCTTTATCTGGTGTGTCAATTGGCTCGGCCCATTAACACACACCTAATGAAAGAAATAGTGGAGAAAAAGGAGCTGTCACGTGTTCGTGACGAAACTATAGGGTGCATCCTACTTGAGGTAAAAGAGCTAGTTTTCTCCACCGTTTTTTATGTGTCTCTTATTCGGTTTTCTCTGGGGGGTTTTCCTTTTCTTTTTCATTTCTTTCTTTGGTTTTATTTTTCATTCTCTTGGTTTTAGTTCATTTCTTTTTGGCTCTTCATTTTTTTGGTCTTCTTCATTTCTTTTGGGTTTTATTCTACAATTTTTGTATATGTCAACAATAGTTTTCTGATACATGTTTGACATTTTTCCAATACATATTTTGTATTTTCAAAATACATGATCTACATTTTATCTATACAGATATTTTAAAAACTTTAAAATTCTTGATTAACATTTTTCAAATACATGATTAACTTTTTTGAATACATGGTCAATATTTTATCTATACACAATTTCAAAACTTTTCAAATACTCTATTAACATTTTCCAAATACAAGATTAAATTTTCCTAATATATGGTCTATATTTTTTCTATGCACATTTAACATTTTTCAAATGCTTAATTAACAGTCTTTAAATGAAATATTAATTTTTTTAGGACATGGACAACTTTTTTTAAACACATTGAAATTTTTTAAATTACTTGCTCAATATTTTCTTCAAATGCTTAATTAACATTTTTATGTACATGCAAAAATTATACATAATTTTTTGAATACATGATCAACATTTTTCTATACATATTAAAAAATATACTTGATTATCATTTTTTAATACATGGTCAACATTTTTTCTATACATATTTAACATTTTCCAAATGCTTGATTAATATTTCTCAAACACTTGTTCAATATTTTTATTAAATACTTAATCAACATTTTTTAATACATGATCAAATAGTTTCATACATATTTTATTTTATTTGTATACGTGATAAACATTTTCTCTATAGACATTTAACCTTTTTCAAATGCTTGGTCAACACTTTTCAAATATTTTATGTAGAGCGATTTTTGAAATATATTTATTAGGACATTTGGAAGTAGAAAAACAAAATAAAACAAAAAACAAAAAATGAATAAAAAACAAAAAACGAGGATGTTGTTTCCCAGTCACGTCACCCTTCAGCGAGGGTTCGTACCGTCTCGCTGAATGTGATATATAGGGGCGCCCTAGCTATAGTACCGGGAGCTCCTGTGTGAAGGATTTTTCCGTCAAATTGCCCCCAAAGGCATAGGCACAGGTGCCGAGCTAGTCCATTAGCTACAGTCTTGCATTCTTATCTGTGCATATTATGGCAATTCATGTGTACTGTAGTGACTCAATAATGCAAGAGACAGGCACTGTACCGCCAGAGGGTGCACGAATATCATTTAAAATTCTCAGAAATTTTTAAATTTTCAATTTCCAAATTTGTTTAAAAACACATATATTTTAGGAAAATGGAAAAGATATTATACATAACGCATACAATTTTTGAAAAACTTGGATTTTTTTGAAACATTTTATGAAAACGCGAACATTTTTTGAAAACACATGAATGCTTTTGAATTTCTAGAAAAAACTGTAAATGATAAAACTAGTTAAAATTCCAAATAATTTTTAAAATGCGAATGGTTTTCAGAATTTCGAAAAAGGAAAAAATAACCAGTGAAATAATTAATGGGAAAAACGAAAAAAATCGGCTCTGAACTTTACTGAATCCTTCTGAATGGTTCCTAAAACCAGGAACAAAGCATACTTAAACAGGACACCCCACTTAATTTCACGTGCTTCCTTTCCCATGGGATTTGGCGTCACTTTACCGCCAATGGCAGCAAATAGGAATTGTGGAACTTCCCATCTTGCAGGGTGCTGACACGGAAAGCATAATCCACCAGTGGGTTGCTGAAGAGTGTTGCTGCCACATAATGGTTCAACCCATTTGTACCTTTTTATTGTGTGTAGTTCCCATGATAAAGAAGGATCCAGAACCTTCTGTGTTTTTTTAAGAAAAAAGTAATTTTGAGTTTTATTCTAAATTTTTCTTTCCTTTCAGAAAAGAAATAACTATTTATTAATAATTTCTGTATTTAGTACACATTTTTATTAATTTATGAACATGTTTTAAATTTTGAGAACATTTTAAAAATGAACAAAAGTTTTTTCAAATTTGCAAACTATCTTTTCAGTATTCTCTTATAATTTTTCAAATCGCAATTATTTTTAGAACTCCTGAACATTTTTTTCACGAACATATTACAAATTCAGAATCATTTGTTTACAATTTCACAAATCACATGTATTTTCTAAAAAATTTGAACCTTTTTAAATTTCCTGAACAAATATTTTTTGATTTCATTAACTTTTTTCTAATAATTGGCAAACACTTTTTGAATACTCAAATGATTTCTGAAAATGACGTAGAACCTGTGCATTCATGATTTGTTTCAATTTCATATTTTTTTATTTCACAAATATATTGTTCTAAAATATGACCATTTATAGTTTATGGACTATTTTAAAATTTAAAGATATCTTTTTAAAACTTAATTAATAAAAGAAAAGAGTTAAAACAAAAATAAAACCAGGCGCCCCGCTCATCTTGCATCGTACTTGGCCAGCCCAAAGCCACGCGGTGCGGGGTGGGCGTTTGGATGTAGGCAACGCCCAACGCGCTGGAGATCCTATTCCCCGCTTAGATAGCGACTAGGAAACATGCCCGTGCGTTGCAACGGGAGAAACAATCCACCCACATGACCATATAATTTTTTAACGCATGACACAATATCCTATCAACTCAGATGAAATCAAAAGATAAAATGAGCAAAGCTAGAGGATTAACATACATCTCCAGTAACAATATTAATTGTGCAAAGCAAAAAAGGATAGCTATGTATCAATAGATTTAGCTTGATGCCACATCAATTCACATGTTTGAAGTTCGATCCTCAAATTGACCAATCTCAAAAATATTTTGTTGTTGAATAAATATGAACCAAAGGAATCAAACATATAAAATAATTCTAACCAATTAAGAATCTACAATTGACACATAATCGTGGTGCTAATAGCAGAATGACCATTTTCTTAAACAAATTTTAGAACCAAAGATTAATGGGAAACTTCTGGCTTCTGAGATAATGGAACTCGGTCTTCTCATACTGCTCAAGTACATCCTTACCTTTTCATTTAGGACCTGAAAGCTGAAAAGAAGCAAAAAAGAAAGTCAAATTTGTGGTCACTGGAAACATTTACAATGTAAACCAAAAATATAGTGTTCCCACGACTACCTTATTAGAGAACCTGTATATATTTGAAGGTGTGCCTAGAAGGCAATTAATTAAGTCCAACTGATGGATAGCGTTTTTATCAGAAAAGTGATTTTTTTCAGTCATCAACTGATAAAAAATGCATCCTATGCTCCAAATGGAAGGTAAATGTCGCATTTTGGAGGAAACGACATTCCAAACATGTTAAGAAACATGAATATAAGCAAAATCCGGGAAATTATTAAAGATGATTTTACTCTTCTTGGAAGCAAGATAAGTTCGTTCGAATGTAGTCGAAGTCATTCATTGTCCAACATTATAGTATTACTAACATGTCTACACTGCTAACTAAAATGCTAACTAAGTGGCAACTATTCTCTACCTTGCAGTTGTGTTTTCTGGAGCTCACTGATGACAAAGGAACAACACATGTGACCAAAGAAGTAGGGGGAGGGAGTTTAGTATTATACATGATAAGCATTCGAAAAACAGTATTTGATGCAAATACACAAGAGATTGGGATCTACAATGTTTAAAGATGGTAATTCCAAAAGGAGTAAGAATTCTCCTTGAAACCAGAAGCATATGTACAAAATAAGAACTACACAGATTTTCCATGGTCAACCATTGAGAAGTTTAACGCATGACAAAACTCCAATACATCTACAGAAGATCTCCATTGATCACGGGGAGGCACAGCCAACGTATTGCTAAATGATAATATGCATTAAATAAAAGTTGGTAGAATATGATTTTGGTTTCACATCCATCTTCTGTAAAGCAGCGGCCCCTGCCATCAAATGCTGATGGGGAGACTCTGACCTGTGAATGTCCATTACTTTCTTCCTTGATAGCTACACAAAATGTGTAACAAATGAATAGGGGCAAGTTCTACAGCAAGACAAACCAACACGAACATCTAGCCTACAACCATGTTAGGAAACAGAGAAATATAGCTACTGAAACATATTATTATTTTCGGTCAACTTACATATATAGGGTGTAGTTTTTTCCCCACCCCATCTTTACTAAAATGAAGCCAACAGAAATAAGTTCAGGTCGTGAATGAACAACAGCCACACACATCAGGAAGCTACCTACATACAGACCAAAAATACCAGCCGCACTTCGCTAGCTGCTAAGCACCAGTACACAAGATTTATCTCATCACTGATTTGAAAATTTATGCTTCCAGTCAGTGATATTGCTCGACAGGATCTTTGCTCGGTCCTAACCAATAAATGGAGGTGCCAAGCTAAATGGGATTTAACATAAAAGTAAAACAACATCGTACCTCAGAATGGAGATGGAGTAGCACCAATACCCAGAAAATCTACAAATCCACTGCTTTGATCTGAAGGTACTTTCTAATTTTTAGAAGTAGAAATCACATGAAAAGTCACCTGAAAAGGAGCATCATAGGAACTTATAGCGAAAGCTGAAGGCATGGCAATTCTGGGCAGCATTCATAGTGCTGTTGGAACAACATGTAAGTGCAAGCATGATACTGAAGGTGCTATGCCATTGCATCTATTTTATAAAATGTGCAAAGCTAATTAACCTTGAAAGATCCACTTGTTGAGTTCATCCTCTACATATCTATACACGCAATTTATTCAGGTAAATTCCATTTTCTTTAACACTGAAAGAATCATAAAAATTGATTGACTTAAATGCAATATCACAATAAAATGGATCTGATGAGAAAGAGGAAGGTGGATTGCTTTGCTTATCTGACAAAGACGGGCGATAAACCCTGCGTCGGCGCGTTGAGCATGGCCTTGTGTAAGCTGGCAACGCGAATCTGCATTCCCACACCCACGTACAAGTCAGAGTTGTCCCGTCGTGTCGCCGGTGGGGCTTCAATAGACGACGTCGTCAGCCTGCTCATAAGAATGATTTCTATCAAGTCATGAGCAATTGTCAAGTGGATTTCAAAGTTCAGTTTGTATATAAAATCTTCTGTAACGTATACTGAATTGGATTTCAGCTCAGATATAGCGAAAGGAGGCTGCGACTCGGTGTACAAATACCTTAAACCTTGGGCGATGTCGATGGCTATTTTCATTCATCTGAGCCAAGAGAATTGGGCCTCTTCCCCATATAAAGGACGAAAACAAATGAGATCAAATCTACAACACACAGAAAATGCAAATATTTAGTCTGTCCTAATGAAATTGAAGAGATAGACTTACAGTGTGGGTGCTCATACAGGGTCCCATTTGATTTTTACTCAAAGATTAACATCCTCGAGAATGGGTCACTCTCTCTGCAATAGCCCAGAAACTTTGCTATGTTCTCATGATTCAACCTTGCCAGATCAATAACCTACAATGTTCATCCCATTTTATTTATTTATTATTTGAGTTAAAAGGTGTTTCTGAGTCGCAATTTTAGACAAACGAACTACCTTGTTTTGGTAAAAGAGCTCATGCTGGCTAGTCCAATGACCTTCAAAGGGGCATAATGATATGACAGAAACCTCAGGTCCATCCTTCATTGTTTCTTTGTAGACTATAGTCTCCAGAGTTGAGCCAATTATGTTGCTAAAATCCTAACACACTACTTCAAGTTCCTAGTGACTCAACTTTGGCAAACTTTTCAGCATATCAGAATCTGAGGAAAGCATGAACAAATTAGCAACAATGTATGTTAGACAAAATAATCAATTTATTTTATATAGTTAATACCAACCAATCAGTACTGTTATCTCGTTGCTCCAACTTTTTGATCTACTCCATGATGATATTCTTATAGAAGGCTTTAGATTGAAGCTTCTGGAGGCAGTAACAGCACTAGTGATCACAAAAACAAGAAGGAGAGCACCGGTTGCAATTTCCAAAACAATAAGCCAAGTCGGTTGCTGCACTTTTTCATCCTTATGCTCAGAAGTATTCTGTTTTCATTGAAAAATCATTCACTTTTCTTCTGATTGCATAAACTGAAGGTTCGGTTTTTAGTCACACTGTCCCAAGACACACCTCAACTTGTATCTCCAAATTCGAGCTTAGCATAGCAAGTGAGAATTGTCTAAAAGTGTAAGACATACACGTGATCCAAGTCAACCAATCTAGGCATGGTAAAGTCTACAAAGATGATTCACTACCTTACAGTGTTATCAATTGATGGAAAATTGGCACAACTTCTAGGATAATCCTGCTAGTACAACTGTAACAGTTACAATAATAATCTTGGTTTTTTCATTTGAATAAAAGAACACAAACCATCATGAGGCCCCTATGGAATCAGCACAACCATGATTCTGGTCTCTTCTTTTTGCGTGGACCATGATTTTGATCTGCTATAAGATTTATCCTTAAGTTCATAATATTCAGAGTTCAGACGTCGCCAGTGGAAAAACTCCAAGCAAAACCATGTATGCGTGAAAGAAATATCGATAGTCGGACGGGGGTAAATAGGAAGTTAGAGTTATGGAGACAAACCTTGGAATCGAAAGGGTTTAGGCTTAGTAGAACTAAAACCGAGTACATGATGTGCGGTTTCAGTACTACTAGCTGTGAGGAGGAGGAGGTTAGCCTTGATGGCTAGGTGGTACCTCGGAAGGACACCTTTCGGTATTTGGGGTCAATGTTGCAGGAGGATGGGGGTATTGATGAAGATGTGAACCATCGAATCAAAGCCGGATGGATGAAGTGGCGCCAAGCTTCTGGCATTCTCTGTGACAAGAGAGTGCCACAAAAGCTAAAAGGCAAGTTCTACAGGACGGCGGTTCGACCCACAATGTTGTATGGCGCGGAGTGTTGGCCGACTAAAAGGCGACATGCTCAACAGTTAGGTGTGGCAGAGATGCGTATGTTGAGATGGATGTGTGGCCACACGAGGAAGGATCGAGTCCGGAATGATGATATACGAGATAGAGTTGGGGTAGCACCAATTGAGGAGAAGCTTGTCCAACATCGTTTGAGATGGTTTGGGCATATTCAGCGCAGGCCTCCAGAAGCTCCAGTGCATAGCGGACGGCTAAAGCGTGCGAAGAATGTCAAGAGAGGGCGGGGTCGACCGATTTTGACATGGGAGGAGTCCGTTAAGAGAGACCTGAAGGATTGGAGTATCGACAAAGAGCTAGCTATGGACAGGGGTGCGTGGAAGCTTGCTATCCATGTGCCAGAGCCATGAGTTGGTTGCGAGATCTTATGGGTTTCACCTCTAGCCTACCCCAACTTGCTTGGGACTAAAGGCTTTGTTGTTGTTGTTGTTGTAGCATTATCTAGATAATCATGGGAAGAACATATAGAAGTTAATAAAGTCCCAAAGGAATCAATCAAGCGTGGGGAATTTACATGGTTGCTAGCTAGCTAGCATGGTCTATTAGCCAATGGAACACGTACCGGAGGATTCAATTAGGCATGATGTAGTGTAGTTTTGTGCACATCTGGTTGGCTTCCTTCATCGTTGTTGCCGGCTAGTACGTGTGCATCTGGTCAGCTTGCTTCTTCGTAGTTCTACACCAGTACCTTGCTCTGAAGTCGATTTGAGTTTCACTCGCTCCTCCCTGATCCTCCCGAGGAGAGGCGCTCCTCATGCGCACCAGTGCCCTCGCACCGCTGCACCCCTGCCGCACCCTTCCATCTTCCTCGTCCTTCTTCTCCTACCTCTCCTCCACCCTGGATCCTCCTCTGTCTCTCTTCTCTACCAGAAAAATCGAATCACCGCCATGACCTTGGAGCTCTCCCTGCCAGCCATGGAGGCCCGCCTCCACTTGCAAGGACTTCGCACCGCCGCGCCGGATCTCTCCTTCTCCCGCGCCCGCTGGATCCCGCTGCCGCCGTTTTGCATCGAGCAGACGCATCGTCCCCAGCCTGTCGAGCCGCCGCGTTGACCTGATCCAGAAGCTGCGCTCGAGCGCCGCGGCGGGGGTGGCGAGCGGGAAGAGGTGTGGACGGGGCGGCGGGCGGGTTGAGGTCGGCCGGGGCGGCGGGTGGGTTGAGGTCGGCCGCGGTGGCGAGTGGTGCGGCGGCAGCTAGGGTTGGCTCGGCCTAGGCAGAGGCCAGGGTCGAGGCGATGCGAGGAGGCAGACGCGTACGGGTATTTTTTCTAGCGAACCGTTTTTCGTGGCAGCTTAATAATGGATTGCGGGTTGAATACACGAAACCACAGGGGCTTTTATGCAAAAGTACTAATGACGGACGGACAGAAGCGATAGCCGCTTTATTAGTAGGTAAAGATAAAGATTAATTGCTCCTGGTCCTCTGATAGGACGGTCAATTCTGGGTTTTTCGCCACTATCTTTTTACTTCTTTTGTTTTTTCTTCTGAGTATTTTCCTTTTCTTTTTCGTTCTCTTTTTTCCTTTTTATTTTGGTTTCTTATTTTTTTATAGTTCACAAACTTTTTGTTGAAATTCATAAAATTAAAATAAAGTCATGAACCATTTTTCAATTTATTGTTTTTATGAAAATCTTCCAAACAATACAAATTCGTGAAAAACATTGAGTTTGAGGATAAATTTTTAATACTTGAATATGTTATTTTCAAACTCGCGTACATATTTTTGAAAGTTATGAATTTGTTTTTCAAAATCATGATCATTTGTGGAAATAAAAAAAGAGAAGGTCATAAAAATTTTCTAAACATGCGGCCTTTAAAAATTGGTTAAAGTTTTTCGAACTAACATTTTTTTTGAAAAATATGAACGGTTTTTGAAGTGACGAATATTTCTTAAACTTCCTGAATTTTTTTATTAAATCCATGAACATTTTTTTAAATGTAACATTTTGGTTCGGGAATATTTTTTTCAAATTTGCAAAGTTTTTTCCCAATTCATGAATGTTTTTGAATTCACATAAATTTTTAAAAATTGCAAAATTTTTGTAGTTTAAGAATTATTTCCATAAAAATCAAGAATGTTTATTGAACTCGCAAACATTTTTTAATCCAAATGCATTTTTTTAATTTATGATTTTATTTTTGAAATACACATTTTAGTTTGAAATCTTGAACATTATGAAGCAATATATATATATATATATATATATATATATATATATATATATATATATATATATATATATATATATAATGAAAGTGAAAAAAGCAGGGACGCCACTCGTCCACACATGGTCCAGCCCAAATCCTGCGCATGAGGTGGTGTGCATTTGTGCGCTCTCCCCCATGCAGGTTGCTAAATAGGAGGTCTCATGTGTGTTGGTTAGGAACTCCCTATTTTTTGGTGCTTTAATTTGCCTGCAACACCCGCCTCTGCAGCCGAGCCGGTCTTATGTCACAAATATAATTCAAAGGTTGTTCTAAAAAACTAATTGGAAGGTGTTACACTAGACTAATTGCATATCAGAATTCGCTTCAGTTCGGTTCTGAGAGAAACTTGATAGCAGAGTAGGAGGGGAAAGTAGTACAGGAGATGGAAGACGAAGAAGATGAGGTGGCCTCTTCGAAATAGAAGAGAGCAGCGTTTGAGGACCCCGTGGAGGAGGCACACCACCAGCCCCGTTGGAAGCTGCGCAAGGCCTCGGGCGTGCCGGCCGGCCAATGAACTGCGCCTGCTTGGGTGACCCTCTTTGACACCTCGAAAGACCCCCTGACTCAGTGAAGCCTGCACCCAGATGGTATTCTCGGTAGAACGCTTTGGAGTCTGTTTTGTTGGGAATGTAGTAATTTCAAAAAAATTCCTACGCACACGTAAGATCATGGTGATGCATAGCAATGAGAGGGGAGAGTATGTCCACGTACCCTCGTAGACCGAAAACGGAAGCGTTAGCACAACGCGGTTGATGTAGTCGTACGTCTTCACGATCCGACCATCAAGTATCGAACGCACGACACCTTCGAGTTCTGCACACGTTCAACTCGATGACATCCCTCGAACTCCGATCCAGCCGAGCTTTGAGGGAGAGTTCCGTCAGCACAACGACATGGTGACGATGTTGATGTTCTACCATCGCAGGGCTTCACCTAAGCACTGCTATGATATTTCGAGGTGGACTATGGTGGAGAGGGGCACCACACACGGCTAAAAGGTCCAAGAGATCATTTTTTGTGTCTCCAAGGGGTGCCTCCCACCCCGTATATAAAGGAGTGGAGGAGGAGGAGGGGGCGGACACCTTAGACGCGCCCCCTCCTTGTCCAATTCGGACTGGGGGGAGGGGGCGCGCGGCTGCCCTTTGGCCGCCCCTCCTCTTCTCCATTAGGGCCCAATAGGCCCATTAGTCTCCCCGGGGGGTTCTGGTAACCCCCCGGTACTCCGGTATATGCCCGAAACTCCCCGAAATCATTCCGGTGTCCGAACATAGTCGTCCAATATATCGATTTTTACGTCTCGACCATTTTGAGACTCCTCGTTATGTCCGTGATCATATCCCGTAATCTGAACTACCTCCGGTACATCTAAAATCATAAACTCATAATATAACCGTCATCGAACTTTAAGCGTGCGGACCCTACGGGTTCGAGAACTATGTAGACATGACCGAGACACGTCTTCGGTCAATAACCAATAGCGGAACCTGGATGCTCATATTGGCTCCTACATATTCTACGAAGATCTTTATCGGTCAAACCGCATAACAACATACGTTGTTCCCTTTGTCATCGGTATGTTATTTGCCCGAGATTCGATCGTCGGTATCTCAATACCTAGTTCAATCTCGTTACCGGCAAGTCTCTTTACTCGTTCCGTAACACATCATTCCGCAACTAACTCATTAGCTGCAATGCTTGCAAGGCTTAAGTGATGTGTATTACCGAGTGGGGCCAGGGATACCTCTCCCACAATCGGAGTGACAAATCCTAATCTTGAAATACGCCAACCCAACAAGTACCTTCGAAGACACATGTAGAGCACCTTTATAATCACCCAGTTATGTTGTGATGCTTGGTAGCACACAAAGTGTTCCTCCGGTAAACGGGAGTTGCATAATCTCATAGTCATAGGAACATGTATAAGTCACGAAGAAAGCAATAGCAACAAACTAAACGATCAAGTGCTAAGCTAACGGAATGGGTCAAGTCAATCACATCATTCTCCTAATGATGTGATCCCGTTAATCAAATGACAACTCTTTGTCTATGGTTAGGAAACATAACCATCTTTGATCAACGATCTAGTCTAGTAGAGGCATACTAGTGACACTCTGTTTGTCTATGTATTCACACATGTATCATGTTTCCGGTTAATACAATTCTAGCATGAATAATAAACATTTATCATGATATAAGGAAATAAATAATAACTTTATTATTGCCTCTAGGGCATATTTCCTTCATGTTTATGGTTCCTCGAGTAGATGCCGAATTATTGATTCATCCTTTGTAGCCCGCAACGCGTGAACATCAGCGACGCAACTGAGGACGATGGTATCCCTCCACCTTCTATGGCGGAGAGCGGGTCCGTGGAGCGTCCTATTCCCCCTCTGGCCCTAATGGGCTGGGGGAAGCGACGTCGCGCCCGACCCCTACCGCTGACAACAGTGGGCAGGCACCGACGATTCATTGGCTGAGGTCTAGTCCTCGGGCGCCGAAGACCACAGGGAAGAAGTCCCCATGGTTACGGAAGAAGAGTTGGGCCAAGGTGTATCCTCGGCCCAAATCACTCTAGGACTGCCAAAGTAGCCAGAGGTTACCGTCCCTGCAACCACGGTGGGTGAACACTAAGCGGCTCCACCTTCCCCTCTTGCTCCAAAGTAGGTCCCCATGGGGTGGCCCGTGGAGATGGAGGCCGTCGTGGCGAGCTCCTCCATCCCGAAAGAGCACCGTGACCTCATTGGCATGACAGTGGGGAGCTTCCAGTCTATGGAGGCTAGAATGCAAGAGGCCTTCAAGGGTCTCCTTAGAGGCTTTGAGGTATGTTTACCGTACTTCAAATTCACCCTGTAGTATATATATTGTCAATTTTATGCTAGACCTCTTCTGGTGTGGCTAAAAAAACTCCTATTTGAATACAATACAATAATTTATAACATAGCCATCAGTAGCCCCCGAGCCCTAAGTTGGTTTAAAGAACTGACTTGGGGGTCGTCTTGATGTTTGTGTGAATATGACCATACAGTAGCCCCTGAGACTCTTGTTGGTTTGGTATAAAGCCATCAAAGGATCGAAATCGAGCTTGGACGGCTAATTGTTTTAATCATTTGTGTAGGCCTCTATTTCGGCTCCGAGCTTTGTCTCCCAAGAGTTAGCGAAGATGAACTGGAAGTTGAAGCGGTCCGAAAAGGACCACAATCTGATGCAAAAGCAAATAAAAAATGCCCAAAGTGAATGAAGAGTTCAATACAAAACAATATATCTTTTATCGTTGTTTCAGCTTATTGTAATGTCGGGCCTATATTGTGACACTTGCTTATATGTCTCCAACGTATCTATAATATTTGATTGTTTCATGCTGTATAGTATCAATTTTGGATGTTTTATATGCATTTATATGTCATTATATATCATTTTTTTGGGACCAACTTATTAGCTTAGTGCCAAGTGCCAGTTGCTGTTTTTCACCTGTTTTTGGTTTACCAAAATATCAGTACCAAACGAAGACCAAATGCCATGAAACTTTTTTGGAGATTTTTTTTCTAGACAAAAGAGACCCTTGAAGCTTCGGGGGAGGGCCAGAAGATGAAGGAGTGGCCCACGAGGCACCAAGGTGCGCCCAAGGGAGTAGGCGTGCCCTGGTGGCTTGTGGGGCCCACGAGCGTCCGTTTGACCTAATTTCACCTTTACAAATTCTCTAAAATCGGGAAACCAACAGAGAGCCACCCAAAACATTTTTTTCCACCACCGCAAGCTTCTGTTCTCGTGAGATCCCATCTGGAGGCCTTTTTCGGTACTCCGTCGGAGGGGGAACTGATGACCCACAAGTATAGGGGATCAATTGTAGATCTTTTCGATAAGTAAGAGTGTCGAACCTAACGAGGAGCAGAAGGAAATGATAAGTAGTTTTCGGTAAGGGATTGTCTGCAAGTGCTGAAATTGTAAGTATCAGAGTAGTTTGATAGCAAGATAGTTTGTAACGAGCAAGTAACGATAATAGTAACAAAAGTGCAGCAAGGTAGCCCAATCCTTTTGAGGCAAAGGACAGGCCAAAACGGTCTCTTATGATAAGCAAAGTATTATTGAGGGTACATGGGAATTTCATCTAGTCACTTTCATCATGTTGGTTTGATTTGTGTTCGCTACTTTGATAATTTGATATGTGGGTGGACTGGTATTTAGGTGTTGTTCTTACTTGAACAAACCTCCTACTTATGAT
>NC_041380.1:535718235-535727505 GCF_002162155.2 Triticum dicoccoides | reverse complement strand
AGCATTAAACTTTTGGATCCAATCGGCCCCTTACGAAGTAGTGCATAAACTGGGGTTTAAGCTTCTATCAATCTCGCAACCCACCATCTAATTGCTACTCCACAATGCATTCCCTTAGGCTCAAATATGGTGAAGTGTCATGTAGTCAACGTTCACATGACACCACTAAGGGAATAACAACATACATACTATCAAAATATCAAACACATATCAAGTTCACATGATTACTTGCAACATGAATTCTCCCATGACCTCAAGAACAAAAGTAACTACTCACAAATGATAAACATGTTGATGATCAGAGGAGTATTAAATAGCATAATGGATCTGAACATATAATCTTCCACCAAATAAACCATATAGTAATCAACTACAAGATATAATCAACACTACTAGTCACCCACAAGCACCAATCTATAGTTCCGGTAACAAGATTGAACACAAGAGATGAACTAGGTTTGAGAGGAGATGGTGTTGTTGAAGATGTTGATGGAGATTGTCCTCCCCAAGATGGGAGAGTTGTTGGTGATGATGATGACCATGATTTCCCCCTCCGGGAGGGAAGTTCCCCCGGCGGAATCGCTCCGGCGGAGGGAAAAAGTGCTCCTCCTAAGTTCCGCCTCGAGGCGGCGACGCTTTGTCCCGAAAGTCCTCTCTTTATTTTTTTTCTAGGTCAAAATGACTTATATACCAGAAGATGGGTACCGGAGGTGGGCCGAGCAGGCCACAACCCACCAGGGCGTGCCTGGGGGGCCTGGCGCGCCCTGGTGGGTTGTGCCCACCTGGTGGTCCCCCTCTGCTGTTTATTGGCTCCAGTATTTCTTAAATAATCCATAAAAAATCTCCGTGAAGTTTCAACTCATTTAGAGTTGTGCAGAATAGGTGGCCTGACGTAGCTTTTCCAGGTCCAGATTTCCAGCTGCCGGAATTCTCCTCTTGGTGCGTTCCTTGCAAACTATGAGAGAAAAGGAATTAAAATTACTCCAAAAAGCATTATTATAGATAAAAAATTATAAATAACAGTAAGAAAACATGATGCAAAATGAACGTATCAACTCCCCCAAGCGGTGGAGCCCTCCGTGGACTCGCGCAACCGTTACCCTTCGTGGCTTGAAGTCTCCATCAACGTGGATGTACGATAGCACCATCTATCGGAACCACGCCAAAAATCTCCGTGTCTACATTGTGTTTGCTCCCTCCAAACTCGTCCCTTTACCTTCATGTGCAATGTTTTACATTCCGCTGCTATAGTCTTAGACTTGCATGTGTAGGTTTACTGCTTGACTAGTGCTAAGTTGCTAAAATCTACCAAAACTTAAAATTGGGAAAATGCTAGATTTTTATTTGGTCAAGTAGTCTAATCACCCCCCCTCTAGACATACTTTTGATTCTACAAGTGGTATCAGAGCTTTGGTCTTCATTTGCCTTGATTTCCATAGCTTTTGTTGATCATAGCATTGGTTTCACAACCTAGGAGAGTATGGCATCTAGCGAGGGAAATTACCACCATAGAGGTCCTTACTTTGATGGTAATAATTTTGCTAGTTGGAAGCATATGATGAAAATGCATATTCTTGGACATAACCCCGCCGTTTGGGTCATTGTGTGTATTGGCTTGCAAGGTGAATTCTTTGATGGGAAAGAACCAAACCGTGAAGCTACCGCGAAAGAGTTGAAGATGCTGCAATACAATGCTCAAGCTTGTGATATTCTCTTCAACTGATTGTGCCTCGAAGAATTCAACAAAATCTATCGTCTTGGATAAAGGCTAAGCAATGGTAACCAACACCCGCACCTCTTTCTTAGGACGGTTACCCCCAACGGGTAAGGTGCAGTGGGCGGCCGCGCGGGGGTGCGCCACGTGGTGTGCCCAGCCGCCACTATGTGTCGCTAGTTCTGCGCACACACAGGAAACGGTTTTTTAATTCAGGCATGTGTTTGCTTTTTAAAATTTTGTGGGGTTTTGGATATTTCCTGGTTTTTCCTAGGTTTCCTAAAAATATAATTTGATTATGTTTATTTATTTATGTTGGATTTCTCGCATGAAGCACGTCCACGTCCTGTAAAAAACACAATCGTGAAACACATTTGTGCTTTCACATGAACTCGCCACTATGCTTTCCGAAAGTGAAAAAACACAGCTACGCTTCTCATAGATGTGCTTTCGCGACAAGCACAACTGTGTTTTTCTGAAAAGTGAAAAACATAGCTTTGCTTACGCGTTAGCACACCTGTACTTTTCGAGAAGTGAAAAAACAAGTGTGTTTCGTGGTGATGCGTATTTTTTGGGGCACCATGAAGCAGACATGTGCCTGAAGTGTGCTTCCCTATTTTTATTTATGTTTTTCTTCTTCTGCCCTGGTATTTTGAAGAAAAAAACATCTAAACCTGTTAACATGGGATTTTGTCTCTGAAATCTCAATGCAAGAAACCCACTTGTGAAAATGGTTCGAGATTTAGATGCATGGCTCGATAAATAAAATATTAAATCTATGAAGAAAAACCCAAAACTTCTAATTGTGACAAAAAATGGTTCGAGATTTAGATGCATGGCTCAAGAAATAAAATATTAAATCTATGAAGAAAAACCCAAAACTTCTAATTGTGACAAATATCACATATGCAATGTGTCACTTATCACCATCAAAGAATGTGTGAGTAACCTTCACAAGGGCTACCCTGAACTACTGATTTCGCTTTTGAATTTTCCTCCGCCGATGTAACTGCTTTTTTTAGACGTGCCGATGTAACTGCTTGTTTTTGAGAGGGAGAGAAGATGTAATAACTTTTTTTTGAGGGAAAAAGCATTTATTCATTCAAAGACCACATTCAGTGGGATACAAGTTTGGTCATGAGGCTGGCCAAGCCAAACATGATGACCAAAAGCTAAGCTTAAAGCAAATCTAGCTAGCTTATGGGCTTCTAAACTAACATGACGACCTTCAAAAGAGAAATTACATTGGAACGATAATGATCTTGACTTAATTTCACAGATGATCGAACCATAGGAGCCCTTGTGTCCTCTTGTTATGTCACCAATAACCTGCTTACAATCTGAAGCAACCACCATTCTCTGAATATGAAGATCTTCCGCTAGAGCAATAGCCTCCCGGCATGCAATAGCCTCAAGTGTTGTCGGATCCCAAATCCCCGCGATGACCAAAGATGAGCTCCCCAAGAAAACACCATTGTTGTCCCTGCAAATAGCTACCGACGTTCCCCCTCTATGTGTCCGTACAACTGCATCAACATGGATCTTGGCATAATTTGCTGGGGGCGCCTTCGGTCTTTGTCTGACCATGCTAGTGCTTGTTGTACTTTGGCGAACAGGCTTTGGAACTCTCACTGCTTCCAAGTCGGATATGAAGCGGGTAATGAAAGCGTGTGTTGCATGGGGGGTTTGAAAAATTGCCTCATGTATAGCCTTTCTTCTCGATGTCCAGATTGCCCAAAGTGTTACTGAGAGGAGAACAAACTTTTCATGAGAAAGCGCAGCAAGAATACTAAACAGCCAGCTCTCGCCCTCATTTCTGTTGTAGCAACCAGTGTACTCCCTAGTTCCTCATCCACCAAGGCCCATATGCATCTCGAAACGGTACACTCCAAGAGTGAATGCCGCCATGAATCCACTGCATCATAGAAACTGCAAGTGCTTGTGTTTTTCATATGGCGATGCGCTCTGACATCTTCCGTCGGTAGCGACTGTTTTGACAGTCTCCACAAGAACATGCGTACTTTTGCCGGGACCTCCGTCTTCCATAACAATTTCCATGACCCCTCCTCGGTTCTAGTTGATGAAGATCCAGCCGAACCCTCCAACCATGCTTCCCGCCAGTTCCTCGTCGTGACGAGCATGTTGTAGGCCGACCGAACGGTAAAATGGCCGCTCCTGTCATGAGCCCAGCTCCAGAAATCAGGCATGTTCATGGTGCATATTGGTATGTTTGATATCACACTGACGTCAAAAGGCATGAAGGTGGCATCCAGTAGCTGTTTGTTCCATGTGGCATTAGTGGCGTCGATAAGATCGGAGACCCTCAGAGGCGGGTTAGCTGAGATACACCCGTAGGGTCTCATTATTTCCTCGTGGGGTAACCAATTGTCCTCCCAAATGTATGTACTCTCTCCATTGCCTATACGCTTGATTAGACCTTGTTTCAAGGTGTCCCGGCCCTCAACAATTGCCCTTCAGTTCAACATCCCACAATACATATATGATACATCAATTATCACTTCTTTTCATACCAAGGGCTTGGGTAATCCCTTTTGATGGTTGAAATGAAGATTTTAATCGTGGTAGTCTGCTTTCTCCATCTTAGGTTCACACTGTGGATGCATCACAATATCATTGATTGTTGTACGAGAAGCTAGTATTATTTTTGTTGTTGTTGGAAGGTACTTGTGATATTATTATTCTCCTGCGGCATAATAATGTTATTAAGAGGAAAAAGGGTTTGTTTCCTTTCTATTTTGATGTTTGCCTTTGTTACCAGAATAAAAGTATTGCTTATGCTATTTATTTCTTACAGTGGGTACGAAAGTGCCTTCCCTTGCCTTACTTTTTATACTTCTATATTTCACAACTCATTAGAGACTGATAGTAGGAATTTCAGAATTTCTCATAGCATGATTCAAATTTAGTGTAGTGATAGTCTCGAACTTCATGTCAAATAAGCACAGTGAAGTTTACTGCCAACTCTATTGATCTATATATGCTCATCATTCCTTTTTGTTGCCGTCGGTTGTTTCTTCTCACACGATTTATTTTGTTGCACTACTTTGCATTGCGGGAGTGAAAAAATACAGGACTTGATAATGTGTACTCCCTCCCTTGCTAAATATAAGTCTTTTCATGAATTTTAACATGGACTACATACAGAGCAAAATTAGTGAATCTACACTTTAAAATAAGGCTATATTTATTTGTATATAGTACATATTCAAATCTCTAAGAAAACTTATATTTAGGAACGAAGGGAGTAGTAAGTTACTTCTAGTTTAACCTACTGGCTATAATATTATATATTGTGACATATTTTTTATCATGTGGCAGATATTGGTTTATGGGAGCATTTTCAACAATGAAGACATGTGTTCTCACGACTTTGGTGTGGAGGGGTGGATCAAACGGCTAGGAATGTGGGACGACCCGTGATTGATGTTCGACGAGCGTTGGGCCTTGCTTGATGGGGGCGGCGCTGGTTGTAGAGTAGCATAGTGTTCTTTGAGATATGCTTGTAAAATTAATAATTTTGGCTCTTTTTTTGCTCATGTACTGGTATTTTCTAGTGTGTTTACGTAATCTTCTTTTTTTAATGACATGAGCATATATTTTTTGTCAAATTATTATTGGCTTAAATTTCCATGGACCAAGTGAAAAGAGACATGGGATAATGTCCTGAATTGAAATTAGTGGGCCGTGCCATAATGGATTGAAATTCTAATGTTTGGGTTGATTACTATATGGGCCGACAATCTTGGACTAAGCAAAAATTTAGTGGGCCAAAAATTTTGATGGGTTGACTACTACATGGGCTGCCACGTCAGATCCATGTCAGATGATGACATGGTACACACGTTAGCGCCGTTATGAGCATGTCAGTTAACTACCATCCATGACGGCTAGGAACCTTCATGATCCGTGACAGTTTTGGATGGTCCGTCAAGGAGCGTGAAGTGGTCAAATTATGACGCGATATACATGACGGATTTCAAATCCGTCACGTATGCCCCTACATGACAGTTTTGTGCATGTCGATGACGGATTGGATCCGTCACGTATTAACAGATTTCTTGTAGTGTAGGCTGGCTTCCCAACGTTGCATGCAGGATCGAAGTGTGGGGGTAGTATATACTCTTAAGCACCCGGGCACTAAGAGACTCTGGGTCCCGTAGCAAGCGCCACGCTTGTCTTGCCAGCATCGCGAGGTTAAACAACTCAAAGTCTTTGAAACCCAGCCCTCCAATACTCTTAGGTTGCGTCATTGCCTTCCATGATACCCAATGAGGTATTCGCTGCCCATTAGTGCTTCCCCACCAGAACTTCCGAATCAACATGTTCAAATGCTCGCAAAGTCCTCTTGGCAGCTTAAAACATGACATTGAGAAGACAGGTACTGCTTGCGCAAGTGCTTTGACTAACACTTCCTTCCCTGCCATAGACATTGTCCGCTTAGTCCAGCCTTGAATTTTTCTCCATGGCCTATCTTTGAGATATTTGAAAGCACCATTTTTCGAGGTCCCGACATCCGACGGCATCCCCAAATATTTCTCGTTCAACATTTCATTTGGGACATTCAAAAGTCCTTTAATCTCATTACGGACACTCTCAGGAACACCCTTGCTAAAGAATATGGATGATTTAGCATAATTTACTCTCTGACCTATTGCTTGACAGTAGGTTTCCAGCACTTGGTTCACCTCGATAGAACCCACAACATTTTCCTTGAAGAACAGCAAGCTGTCATCAGCGAAAAGAAGATGGTTAACTGGTGGCGCCATAGCTTCCACATGCACCCCTCTCAAATTGGATGACTCCCCTCTTGATTTTAAAAGGCATGACAGGCCGTCAACTGCTATGAAGAATAAATATGGAGATATCGGGTCACCTTGCCGGATCCCTCTTGAAGGTTTGAACTCCTCAAGCCTCTTCCCATTAAACATGACTGAGAAGTTTACTGAAGTAACAAGACTCATAACAATCTCAACCCAGTTACTTGTGAATCCCAACTTGAGCATTATGGCACGTAGATAGTCCCATTCTACCCTGTCATAAGCCTTCATCATGTCCAACTTCAGAGCACAAGACTGGTTTTTCTTTGCCTTGTTCCTCTTCATGAAATGCAAGCATTCGTAAGTAGTTATTATATTATCCGTGATTAACCTGCCTGGAATAAATGTTGATTGCTCATCTGAAATTATATCTGGAAGGATTTGCTTGAGCCTGTTGGATATAACCTTGGAAGTGATCTTGTACAACGCGTTACAAAGCCTAATTGGACGAAACTGTGAGAGTAAGGTGGGTTTTTTTACCTTTGGTATGAGGACCAACATAGTATCATTAATGCATGCTGGCGATTCGATTACCTCGACAACCTTGAGCACTACCTTCGTCACTTCATCCCCACAGACCTCCCAATGCCTCTGAAAGAAATGTGCAGGGAACCCGTCCGGGCCCGGCGCCTTGATGGGAAACATTTGGAACAGTGCTTGTTTGACCTCCTGCCGGGTATATGGTGCATGAAGGATCTCATTCATCGCTGGAGTAACCTTTGTTGGGGCTGTATCAAGAACTCGGTCCATGTTTTGCACCCCTTCCGAAGTGTACAAGTTTTTGTAAAACTCCATGGTCAACGCTTCCATCTCTGCATTGTCCTCCGTCAAAGTTCCATCGGCACGTTGAAGTGATTTTATCTGGTTTTTCCAACGCCGTCTGCTCGCTCTCAAATGGAAAAAATAGGTGTTTTTGTCCCCATGAGTTAACCAATCAAGACGTGCCCTCTGGCGCCACAACATTTCCTCGCGGTGGAACAGTTCAATCAGTCTGTCTACAACCTTTTTCTCATCGTGTGACCGACCGGATCTTCCTGGGGCAGAGCGCATATACTCCAGGTGGGCCTTTAATTGGTTGATTTCTTTTTTGACCGAGCCAAAGTGGGTATGATCCCAAGCCAACAAGTCCCCTACCAGATTCCCAAGCTTCTCATGCTGAGAGGCCGCGGATTCTGTTGGCTGCATGTTCCATCAGCGGCTGACAGTGATAAATAAAGAATCTTCCCCCTCCCACATAGTTTCGTACTTAAAAAGTTTGGGACCCGCAGTGCATGCATGCAACTCGCGTAGCGTGAGAAGGATTGGAATGTGGTCTGATCCGGCTGCACTTTTGTGGGTTAGGGTCGTAGATGGTAATGCCAAGAGCCACTCAGGGTTTACAAGACACCTATCAAGCCTCACCCTTGTGTATGTGCCTCCCGCGACCTTCTTTTCGAACGTCCAATCCGTTCCAGTATATCCAATGTCTGTCAGGCCGCATAAGTCCACCACTTCTCTGAACGCTTCAACTTGAGCTTGACTCCGGGTACCAACTCCGTCATGTTCACGGATATGTAAAACTTCATTAAAGTCACCTATTACCGCCCATGGCCTATTCTGTGTTTCAACTATCCCCTGTAGGGTATTCCACGTATGATATCGTTTCGGTACTTGGGCTTCACCGTAAACAAAGGTCACCCTGACCTGCACATCCGCCAAACCATCAACAAGTGTATCAATATGGTACTTCAAGTAACCAGAAATTTCAACTTTTATTTCATCATTCCAGAAAATTCCAAGACCACCACTTCGTCCAGAACTACTAACAGCAAAGCTTTTATTGTAACCTAGAGTATCTGCTAACATTTCAACTCTCGAACCCTCTATTTGTGTTTCTACAATGCAAAGGATATAGGGGGCAAAGTGCCTCGCTAAGTCGCGAAGCTCACGGACTGTCGCGGCTTTATCAATTCCGCGACAGTTCCAACTTAGCAGACTCATTGTGCTGGGCGCGGCCCCACTAGGAGGCCCTCCAATCGTGCATCGGTGGTTTTGTTGAGGGCTGGAGCCTTGCTCACAGCGACTTCACTAGTAGATGAACTAGTGTAACATCCCAAATTTCCAATTTGGAATGTTATACATTAGATCATCATTGCATATCATATTTTTTTTGCATTTTGTTTGATCCTAGAAATTCTACGCAACTCAATGACCCACGGAGAGAGTTGAGGATTTTGTTATTTTCATATTTGAGTTTTCTCAAATTTTGATACTAGGATCATTTGATTTTATTTATTTTATCATCAATTATTTCTATTACAAATATATGAGAGAGGGAATAAAATAACTTTCCCAAAATAAAGAAATATTGAGGATTTAATAATAAAATCAAATAAGTTTTTATTTCGGAGTTTTTCGGTGTTTTATTTGAATTTAGGAAAAATATGCATTTTTCAAAATTGCATTTAGGTCCCAAATAAATGTTCACCTTGTGCGGCTTGATTTTAGAAGACCATGAAAATTTATTTCAGAATTTTTGGAGTCCGTTTAGTATTTCTTTTTATTTTTTCTTCTGCGCGCAATTATTTAAAAAAACGAACCGACCTAGGGCCGTGTCCGACTAGGACTCCCAGCCCGTTAGGCTATTTAAGCCGGGGGGAGGCCCAGCTAGAGCTAACCCTAGCCCGAGCCGCCCCAGCCCCAGCCGCCGCCGCCGCCTCGCCACCCGCGCCGTCGCCG
>NC_041380.1:535684891-535717941 GCF_002162155.2 Triticum dicoccoides | reverse complement strand
CGGTTTTTTTATATTCGTTTTTTAAATAGATCGGTTTTTCCGGTTTATTTAAATAGTGAGCGTTCATCCGTTCGTTCGTTCTAGCGAACGTACGTCGTTTTTCTTTTTCTCAGATTAAATCTGCGATTTTTCTGATCGCGATTCCTTATCCGATTTTCATTTTAGTATAACTTTTCGCTCGTTTATCGGATTCAGGCGATTCAAGCGCCTAGAGTTTCGTCTCGAAACCCTCTATCCGTTTAACCAACTTAAACAAAATTTTGATACTATAAAAATTGCCCTAGATTCAGATTAGTAGAACGAAGTTGTTTTCTTTCGTCGTTTGACTTTCGTTGCTTCGTTCGATTTGATTCTTTTTGCCAACCGGAGTTCTTAAGTTGAACCTTATGGTTAGATCTCTTATTTGAGTTTTACCCGTGCATTAGATGAGTACTTATTGTATGCTTGTTTGTTTGTCTGCGATAGAATACCCGGAGTGCGCCGCTTGTTACTTCGAATCGCTAGGTCTCCCGGATCATCAGCAAGGCAAGTAACACTTTGATCATACCTTTCCTACTACCCAGTTTTATTGCATTAGATCAATCCTCACACATTGCATGGTTAGGATCTAACTAAATTGTGGGATGGGAAGTAGATGAGGTAGTACCTATTACCTGTTTATTATCAAACCTTTGGGAGTTACTTCTACGTTTGCTTAGGCATGCTATGCTAGTAGACGTGGATTGGGTGAGTGATATCCATGACAGATGTGAGTTTTGATTAATTAATGGTTTATCTAAGGTGGCAACTTAAACACACATCTGGGTGGATTGAGGCACCTGGGTATTTCAGGACTTGCCTGTTTTCTTTTGGACCGCCACCCATGCTCAAAGGGATCATGAGACTATTCATACTAGAAACTTTCGTATGCAGCCACAAGCTATTATGGGCTCTAGCATAGTTGACTAAGTCGTGTGAACTCTTAAAGTGGTAGAGTAGCAGATGTAGGGGTTGTGGGTGGTACGGTCTACCCATCGTAAGGTGCAAACGCTTCTGAAAGACTATGTCTCGGTCATCCGTTTCTCAAACACCATGTAGTGCGAGAAATCCAACGGAGGAGATCGAGTCTTGTGGGGAAAAGTGCGCAAACCTCTGCAGAGTGTAATAAACTAATCATGGTTAGCCGTGTCCCCAGTTATGGACATCTTGAGTATCTAGTACCTGGATTATCATGTGAATCTCAACATGTTACTCTAAATTAATTTTGTTGGGTTATGTTTAATGATGATGTTTAATTGGGATTGAGAATGATGTCAACCATTCTCAATGTTTAACAACTACCAAGATAGTTAAATAAATTTATTCTTTTGAAGTAGGAAAAAATTGGCTTTACGCAAAACTGTAACCATAGAGCTTTTCACCAGCCAAATATGCATATAGTGTAGTTGTTTCATTCCATTACTCTCTATGTGTTACCTTGCCAGCATATTCCATGTGCTGACCCGTTTCGGGCTGCAACATTAATGTTGCAGACTTTTCAGACGACGATTAAGGAGTTTTAGGTCGTGGTTCTATACTCAGTGATGCCGTTGGAGTTGATGGACTCACTTATCTTCCAAGCCTTTCGCTGTTATCGTTATTAGATGGCCTTAAGCCATATTTATTGTAATAAGTTCTCTTTTGAGACACTCGATGTAATAAGTGTATGATTGCTACTCTGTTATAAATCCTCCGAGTACTATGTGGTGTCAGCATTATTGATCCAGGCATGACACCGAAGCACAGAGATCAGACTGTATGAGGTCTGGTCGCTACAGAGATGGTATCAGAGCCAAGTTGATTGTAGGACACGACCACTAAGCTAAAAGACCTAGATCACTATCCATTCTCTTCTCTTCTGACTTCTCATCTTTTCTACTCATTTAGGATGGCGGATGCAAGGAACAAGTTCACACGACCGAATGAAGATACACCCTTCGAATGTCACTTGAAGGAAGTCACTAGATACCTGAACATAGGAGTACCAAGCTTCATCGGAACCTACAACGCCACTTTACCTGAAGAAGAGCGCTGGATGATTCAAGTTCAAGTTCCAGGAAGGACGTTCATGCCAGTCACTGAGCCCATAGAGTTTTCTTTTGATGCACCAACTTGGAGTCTAGGAAAGAGCATGGCAACTCACATCGCCATGAGACGCATTGGAGAAGTCTACCACAAGGATCTCAAGGATACTATCTACCAGATTTGTGGGCGCCAAGATGAACACTGGGAGATGATCAGCACCAGGAAGGATAGATCCATCGCAGCTTTTATCCAGGAGCTAAACCAGCACATTCGACAACAGGAGAACCAGATGTGCGCCGACATGATAGATCTGAAGAAGGCTAAGACTAGAATCAAGGAACTGGAGGAAGAACTCAAGACTACACATGAAGATTATGAAGAAGAAATTGAAGTGTTGGTGGAGAAGAATGACAACCTGATCAAGAAGATTGAATATTTATGGGAGGCCCTACACCAGTAGATGAAGACGAAGAACCCAAGGAGGTTAGCCCAAAAGACTACATCATCATCGACGACACCGATTCAGATCTAGATAGTAGCGATGATGACTATGTTGATGAAGCTGGAGCAGATATCATGGAGTCTGTAATCGAAAAATATTTCTAGTAGACCACCTCATCAGTAGTAGTAGTCCACCATGTAAATATAGTAGTCCAAGCATTTTTGCGATAGATAGATCGATTGTATGCCTTGTTTGATTGAATGAAGTGAATTGTTTGTTTTTGCCTCATGTGCATATGGGTAGTGTTTTCTCTTTAGACCCCCCTCTATTCTTACATCTCATCTTTTCTAAACCCTCAGATGCCTCCGAGACATGACCCCAGATTTGCCTTTCTACCGAAGCTCACTCAGTTGATCCAGCAGCAGAACACATTGATGCAGTTGCTAGTCCAGAATCAGAATCAGGGGAACAACAACAACAACCCACCACCACCACCACCTGTTGACCACTTAGCCCGTTTTCTTAGGCTAAATCCGTCGGTGTTTTCCAGTAGCACCGAGCTGATAGTAGCAGATGGTTGGCTCCGCAAGACAGCTAGGGAGTTAACCACAGCAGGATGTACGGATGCGGAGAAGGTGAAGTTTGCCGCACATCAAATTGAAGGACCCGCAGCATCATGGTGGGAGAATTTCACAGCCACTTTCCCTGTCGACACTGTCACATGGGACCAGTTTCAGCAGGCTTTTCGTACTGCCCATATTTTAGCAGGAGCTATGGCCATGAAGAAGCGTGAGTTTCGCAACTTGCGCCAAGGAGGACGGACAGTTGACCAGTATGTGGAGGACTTGCATAAGTTAGCACGTTATGCCCCAGATGACGTCACTACGGATGCAGCTAAGCAGAAGAACTTTCTGGAAGGACTGAATGATGAGTTGAGCATGCAGTTGATGGTAGCAACCTTCAACAACTACCAGAAGTTGGTAGATCGTGCTCTTATGATTGAAGGCAAGCAGCAGCAAATTGAGAATCGCAAGAGGAAGTATGGACAAGGAAAGCACAATTCAGGAGCTCAGTAGAAGCCACGTTTTACCCCTAGACCGGGAGGACATTTTCAGCATACCCATGGAGGAGGTAGCTCGCACAATCACAATGGCACCAAGAATGGTAATGGCAATGGAGGAAGCAATGGCCAGAATCGCACCAACCCATCAACCCCAGCCAAGAAGGACCTGAGCCAAGTCACTTGCTTTAAGTGTCAAAAGACCGGACATTATGCCAATGAATGTCCTGAAGGCCAAAATGGCAATGGAAGTTCTGGAAAGAAGCCGAACCCTTTCAACAGGGGACAGGTGAACCATGTTAGCGTGGAGGAGGTTGAAGCTCAGTCTGATGCAGTAATAGGTAAGTTTTTGGTTAAGTCAGTTACTGCACTCGTTTTTTTATACTGGTGCATCGCATTCATACATCTTAAGGGGATTTGTGGATAAGTATAACCTGTCAACCCAAGCCCTTAGGTCACCCATGTTAGTAACCTCGCCTGGAGCAGAGTATGTGGCTAGTCTATGGTATGATCGGTTACCATTAAGGATTGGTAACTATGTTTTTCCCTCAGACCTAATAGTATTGGAATCTCAAGGATTGGATGTGATATTTGTTGGAAATATGCCCTAGAGGCAATAATAAAAGTATTATTATATTTCATTGTTCATGATAATTGTCTTTTATTCATGCTATAAATGTATTATCCGGAAATCGTAATACACGTATGAATACATAGACCACAATATGTCCCTAGTGAGCCTCTAGTTGACTAGCTCGTTGTGATCAACAGATAGTCATGGTTTCCTGGCTATGGACATTGGATGTCGTTGATAACGGGATCACATCATTAGGAGAATGATGTGATGGACAAGACCCAATCCTAAGCATAGCACAAAGATCGTGTAGTTCGTTTGCTAGAGCTTTGCCAATGTCAAGTATCTCTTCCTTCGACCATGAGATCGTGTAACTCCTGGATACTGTAGGAATGCTTTGGGTGTATCAAACGTCACAACGTAACTGGGTGACTATAAAGGTGCACTACAGGTATATCCGAAAGTGTCTATTGGGTTGACACGGATCGAGACTGGGATTTGTCACTCCGTATGACGGAGAGGTATCTCTGGGCCCACTCGGTAATGCATCATCATAATGAGCTCAAGGTGACCAAGGTGTTGGCCACGGGATCATGCATTACGGTACGAGTAAAGTGACTTGCCGGTAACGAGACTGAACAAGGTATTGGGATACCGACGATCGAGTCTCGGGCAAGTAACGTACCGATTGACAAAGGGAATTGTATACAGGGTTTGATCGAATCCTCGACATCGTGGTCCAACCGATGAAATCATCGAGGAGCATGTGGGAGCCAACATGGGTATCCAGACCCCGCTGTTGGTTATTGTCCGAGAGTCGTCTCGGTCATGTCTGCATGTCTCCCGAACCCGTAGGGTCTACACACTTAAGGTTCGGTGACGCTAGGGTTATCAGGAAGACAAGTATGTGATTACCGAATGTTGTTCGGAGTCCCGGATGAGATCCCGGACGTCACGAGGAGTTCCGGAATAGTCCGGAGGTGAAGTTTTATATATGGGAAGTTGTTATACAGACACCGGAAAGTTTCGGGGGCTTATCGGTATTGTACCGAGGCCACCGGAGGGGTTCCGGGGGTCCACCGGGAGGGACCACCCATCCCGGGGGGCCACTTGGGCTGCGTAGGGATAGCAGCCAGCCCCTAGTGGGCTTGGCGCCCCCCCCCCTTGGGCCCATGCGCCTAGGGTTGGGGGGGGAACCCTAAAGGGGGTGCACCCCCCTTGCTTGGGGGCAAGCCCCCCACCCCTTGGCCGCCGCCCCCCCTCTAGGGTTTCCCCTAGAGGGCCGGCCCCCTTGCCCCTTCTCCTCCTATATATAGAGGGGTGAGGGGAGGGCTGCTGACACACAACTCAAGGCGCAGCCCCTCCCCTCCCCAACACCTCTCCTCCTCCGTACGTGCTTGGCGAAGCTCTGTCGGAGTACTGCTGCACCAACTACACCACGCCGTCATGCTGCCGTTGGAGCTATCTTCCTCAACCTCTCCTTTCCCCTTGCTGGATCAAGAAGGAGGAGACGTCTCCCGTCCCGTACGTGTGTTGAACGCGGAGGTGCTGTCCGTTCAGCACTTGGACATCGGTGATCCGAATCACGTTCGAGTACGACTCCATCATCACCATCCCCTTGGCAAGCTTCCGCTCGTGATCTACAAGTGGTATGTAGATGCAAACTCTCTCCCTTGACTCATTGCTTAGATGAACTCATAGATGGATCTTGGTGAAACCGTAGGAAAAATTTTAATTTTCTGCAACGTTCCCCAACAGTGGCATCATGAGCTAGGTCTATGCGTAGTTCTCTTTGCATGAGTAGAACACAATTTTGTTGTGGGCGTGGATCTTGTCAACTTACTTGCCACTACTAGTCATTTCTTGCTTCAACGGCATTGTGGGATGAAGCGGCCCGGACCAACCTTACACGTACGCTTACGTGAGACCGGTTCCACCGATTGACATGCACTAGTTGCATAAGGTGGCTGGCGGGTGTCTGTCTCTCCCACTTTCGTTGGAGCGGATTCGATGAAAAGGGTCCTTATGAAGGGTAAATAGAAGTTGACAAAATCACGTTGTGGTTATTCGTAGGTAAGAAAACGTTCTTGCTAGAACCCAATTGCAGCCACGTAAAAGATGCAACAACAATTAGAGGACGTCTAACTTGTTTTTGCAGCGATTGATCATGTGATGTGATATGGCCAGAAGTTGTGATGAATGATGAATTGTGATGTATGAGATCATGTTCTTTGTAATAGGATTCACGACTTGCATGTCGATGAGTATGACAACCGGCAGGAGCCATAGGAGTTGTCTTTATTTTTGTATGACCTGCGTGTCATTGAAGAACGCCATGTAACTTACTTTACTTTATTGCTAAACGCGTTAGTCATAGAAGTAGAAGTAGTCATTGGCGTGACAACTTCATGAAGACACGATGATGGAGATCATGATGATGGAGATCATGGTGTCATGCCGGTGACAAGATGATCATGGAGCCCCGAAGATGAAGATCAAAGGAGCTATATGATATTGGCCATATCATGTCACTACTTTATATAATTGCATGTGATGTTTATTATGTTTTATGCATCTTGTTTACTTAGGACGACGGTAGTAAATAAGATGATCCCTTACAAAAATTTCAAGAAGTGTTCTCCCCTAACTGTGCACCGTTGCTACAGTTCGTCGCTTCTAAGCACCACGTGATGATCGGGTGTGATGGATTCTTACGTTCACATACAACGGGTGTAAGACAGTTTTACACAGCGAAAACACTTAGGGTTAACTTGACGAGCCTAGCATGTGCAGACATGGCCTCGGAACACGGAGACCGAAAGGTCGAACACAAGTCGTATGGAAGATACGATCAACATGAAGATGTTCACCGACGATGACTAGTCCGTCTCACGTGATGATCGGACACGGGCTAGTCGACTCGGATCGTGTAACACTTAGATGACTAGAGGGATGTCTAATCTGAGTGGGAGTTCATAATTTGATTAGAACTTAATTATCATGAACTTAGTCTAAAACCTTTGCAAATATGTCTTGTAGATCAAATGGCCAACGCTCATGTCAACATGAACTTCAACGCGTTCCTAGAGAAAACCAAGCTGAAAGATGATGGCAGGAACTATACGGACTGGGTCCGGAACCTGAGGATCATCCTCATAGCTGCCAGGAAACAATATGTCCTAGAAGGACCGCTAGGTGACGCTCCCGTCCCAGAGAACCAAGACATTATGAATGCTTGGCAGTCTTGTGCTGATGATTACTCCCTCGTTCAGTGCGGCATGCTTTACAGCTTAGAACCGGGGCTCCAAAAGCGTTTTGAGCATCACGGAGCATATGAGATGTTCGAAGAGCTGAAACTAGTTTTTCAAGCTCACGCCCGGGTCGAGAGATATGACGTCTCCGACAAGTTCTATAGTTGTAAGATGGAGGAAAATAGTTCTGTCAGTGAGCACATACTCAAGATGTCTGGGTTGCACAACCGTATGACCCAGCTGAATATTAACCTCCCTGATGAGGCAGTCATTGACAGAATCCTCCAGTCGCTCCCACCAAGCTACAAGAGCTTTGTGATGAACTTCAATATGCAGGGGATGGAAAAGACCATTCCTGAAGTGTTTTCTATGCTGAAGTCAGTAGAGGCTGAAATCAAGAAAGAACATCAAGTGTTGATGGTCAATAAAACCACTAAGTTCAAGAAGGGCAAGGGTAAGAAGAACTTCAAGAAGGACGGCAAGGAGGTTGCCGCGCCCGGTAAGCCAGTTGCCGGGAAGAAGTCAAAGAATGGACCCAAGCCTGAGACTGAGTGCTTTTATTGCAAGGGGAAGGGTCACTGGAAGCGGAACTGCCCCAAATACTTAGCGGATAAGAAGGCCGGCAACACCAAAGGTATATTTGATATACATGTAATTGATGTGTACCTTACCAGTACTCGTAGTAACTCCTGGGTATTTGATACCGGTGCCGTTGCTCATATTTGTAACTCACAGCAGGAGCTGCGGAATAAACGGAGACTGGCAAAGGACGAGGTGACGATGCGCGTCGGGAATGGTTCCAGAGTCGATGTGATCGCCGTCGGCACGCTGCCTCTACATTTACCTACGTGATTAGTTTTGAACCTTAATAATTGTTATTTAGTGCCAAGTTTGAGCATGAACATTGTATCTGGATCTCGTTTAATACGAGATGGCTACTCATTTAAGTCCGAGAATAATGGTTGTTCGATTTATATGAGAGATATGTTTTATGGTCATGCTCCGATGGTCAATGGTTTATTCTTAATGAATCTCAAGCGTAATATTACACATGTTCATAGTGTAGATGCCAAAAGATGTAAAGTTGATAACGATAGTCCCACATACTTGTGGCACTGCCGCCTTGGTCACATTAGTGTGAAGCGCATGAAGAAGCTCCATGCTGATGGACTTTTGGAGTCTCTTGACTATGAATCATTTGACACATGCGAACCATGCCTCATGGGCAAAATGACCAAGACTCCGTTCTCCGGAACAATGGAGCGAGCAACCAACTTGTTGGAAATCATACATACCGATGTGTGCGGTCCAATGAGCGTTGAGGCTCGCGGAGGATATCGTTATGTTCTCACTCTCACTGATGACTTAAGTAGATATGGGTATGTCTACTTAATGAAACACAAATCTAAGACCTTTGAAAAGTTCAAGGAATTTCAGAATGAAGTGGAGAGTCAACGGGACCGAAAGATAAAGTTCCTACGATCAAATCGTGGAGGAGAATATTTAAGTCACGAATTTGGCACACACTTAAGCAAATGTGGAATCGTTTCACAACTCACGCCGCCTGGAACACCTCAGCGAAACGGTGTGTCCGAACATCGTAATCGCACTCTATTGGATATGGTGTGGTCTATGATGTCTCTTACCGATTTACCGCTATCATTTTGGGGATACGCTCTAGAGACAGCTACATTCACTTTAAATAGGGCACCGTCTAAATCCGTTGAGACGACACCGTATGAATTATGGTTTGGGAAGAAACCTAAGCTGTCGTTTCTAAAAGTTTGGGATGCGATGCTTATGTCAAGAAACTTCAACCTGAAAAGCTCGAACCCAAGTCGGAAAAATGCGTCTTCATAGGATACCCTAAGGAAACTGTCGGGTATACCTTCTACTTAAGATCCGAGGGCAAGATCTTTGTTGCCAAGAACGGATGCTTTCTGGAAAAAGAGTTTCTCTCGAAAGAAGTAAGTGGGAGAAAAGTAGAACTCGATGAAGTACTACCTCTCGAACGGGAAAGTGGTGCAGCTCAGGAAAATGTTCCTGTGATGCCCACACCAACCGAAGAGGAAAACAATGATGATGATCAAGGTACTTCGGATCAAGTTGCTACTGAACTTCGTAGGTCCACAAGGACACGTTCCGCACCAGAGTGGTACGGCAACCCTGTCCTGGAAATCATGTTGTTAGACAACGGTGAACCTTCGAACTATGAAGAAGCGATGGCGGGCCCAGATTCCAACAAATGGCTTGAAGCCATGAAATCCGAGATAGAATCCATGTATGAAAACAAAGTATGGACTTTGACAAACTTGCCCGATGATCGGCGAGCAATAGAAAACAAATGGATCTTTAAGAAGAAGACAGATGCGGATGGCAATGTTACCATCTATAAAGCTCGACTTGTCGCTAAGGGTTATCGACAAGTTCAAGGGATTGACTACGACGAGACATTCTCTCCCGTAGCGAAGCTAAAGTCCGTCCGAATCATGTTAGCAATTGCCGCATACTATGATTATGAGATATGGCAGATGGACGTCAAAACGGCATTCCTTAACGGACATCTTAAGGAAGAGCTGTATATGATGCAGCCGGAAGGTTTTGTCGATCCTAAGAACGCTAACAAAGTATGCAAGCTCCAGCGATCCATTTATGCGCTGGTGCAAGCATCTCGGAGTTGGAATATTCGCTTTGATGAGATGATCAAAGCGTTTGGGTTTATGCAGACTTATGGAGAAGCCTGCGTTTACAAGAAAGTGAGTGGGAGCTCTGTAGCATTTCTCATATTATATGTAGATGACATACTCTTGATGGGAAATAATATAGAATTTCTGGACAGCATTAAGGCCTACTTGAACAAATGTTTTTCAATGAAGGACCTTGGAGAAGCTGCTTATATATTAGGCATCAAGATCTATAGAGATAGATCGAGACGCCTCATAGGTCTTTCACAAAGCACATACCTTGATAAGATTTTGAAAAAGTTCAAAATGGATGAGTCCAAGAAAGGGTTCTTGCCTATGTTACAAGGTGTGAGATTGAGCTCGGCTCAGTCACCGACCACGGCAAAAGATAAAGAAGAGATGAGTGTCATCCCCTATGCTTCAGCCATAGGATCTATTATGTATGCCATGCTGTGTACCAGACCTGATGTAAACCTTGCCGTAAGTTTGGTAGCAAGATACCAGAGTAATCCCGGCAAGGAACACTGGACAGCGGTCAAGAATATCCTGAAGTACCTGAAAAGGACAAAGGACATGTTTCTCGTTTATGGAGGAGACGAAGAGCTCGTCGTAAAGGGTTACGTCGACGCTAGCTTCGACTCAGATCCGGATGACTCTAAGTCACAAACCGGATACGTGTATATGTTGAATGGTGGAGCAGTAAGCTGGTGCAGCTGCAAGCAGAGCGTCGTGGCGGGATCTACGTGTGAAGTGGAGTACATGGCAGACTCGGAGGCAGCGCATGAAGCGATTTGGGTGAAGGAGTTCATCACCGACCTAGGAGTCATACCCAATGCGTCGGGGCCAATCAAACTCTTCTGTGACAACACTGAAGCTATTGCCCTTGCCAAGGAGCCCAGGTTTCACAAGAAGACCAGGCACATCAAGCGTCGTTTCAACTCCATCCGTGAAAATGTTCAAGATGGAGACATAGAAATTTGCAAAGTACATACGGATCTGAATGTCGCAGATCCGTTGACTAAACCTCTCTCGCGAGCAAAACATGATCAACACCAGAACTCTATGGGTGTTCGATTCATCACAATGTAACTAGATTGGTGACTCTAGTGCAAGTGGGAGACTGTTGGAAATATGCCCTAGAGGCAATAATAAAAGTATTATTATATTTCATTGTTCATGATAATTGTCTTTTATTCATGCTATAACTGTATTATCCGGAAATCGTAATACACGTGTGAATACATAGACCACAATATGTCCCTAGTGAGCCTCTAGTTGACTAGCTCGTTGTGATCAACAGATAGTCATGGTTTCCTGGCTATGGACATTGGATGTCGTTGATAACGGGATCACATCATTAGGAGAATGATGTGATGGACAAGACCCAATCCTAAGCATAGCACAAAGATCGTGTAGTTCGTTTGCTAGAGCTTTGCCAATGTCAAGTATCTCTTCCTTCGACCATGAGATCGTGTAACTCCTGGATACCGTAGGAATGCTTTGGGTGTATCAAACGTCACAACGTAACTGGGTGACTATAAAGGTGCACTACAGGTATATCCGAAAGTGTCTATTGGGTTGACACGGATCGAGACTGGGATTTGTCACTCCGTATGACGGAGAGGTATCTCTGGGCCCACTCGGTAATGCATCATCATAATGAGCTCAAGGTGACCAAGGTGTTGGCCACGGGATCATGCATTACGGTACGAGTAAAGTGACTTGCCGGTAACGAGACTGAACAAGGTATTGGGATACCGATGATCGAGTCTCGGGCAAGTAACGTACCGATTGACAAAGGGAATTGTATACAGGGTTTGATCGAATCCTCGACATCATGGTTCAACCGATGAAATCATCGAGGAGCATGTGGGAGCCAACATGGGTATCCAGACCCCGCTGTTGGTTATTGCCCGAGAGTCGTCTCGGTCATGTCTGCATGTCTCCCGAACCCGTAGGGTCTACACACTTAAGGTTCGGTGACGCTAGGGTTATCAGGAAGACAAGTATGTGATTACCGAATGTTGTTCGGAGTCCCGGATGAGATCCCGGACGTCACGAGGAGTTCCGGAATAGTCCGGAGGTGAAGTTTTATATATGGGAAGTTGTTATACAGACACCGGAAAGTTTCGGGGGCTTATCGGTATTGTACCGGGACCACCGGAGGGGTTCCAGGGGTCCACCGGGAGGGACCACCCATCCCGGGGGGCCACTTGGGCTGCGTAGGGATAGCAGCCAGCCCCTAGTGGGCTTGGCGCCCCCCCCCCCCTTGGGCCCATGCGCCTAGGGTTGGGGGGGAAACCCTAAAGGGGGCGCACCCCCCTTGCTTGGGGGGCAAGCCCCCCACCCCTTGGCCGCCGCCCCCCCTCTAGGGTTTCCCCTAGAGGGCCGGCCCCCTTGCCCCTTCTCCTCCTATATATAGAGGGGTGAGGGGAGGGCTGCTGACACACAACTCAAGGCGCAACCCCTCCCCTCCCCAACACCTCTCCTCCTCCGTACGTGCTTGGCGAAGCTCTGTCGGAGTACTGCTGCACCAACTACACCACGCCGTCGTGCTGCCGTTGGAGCAATCTTCCTCAACCTCTCCTTTCCCCTTGCTGGATCAAGAAAGAGGAGACGTCTCCCGTCCCGTACGTGTGTTGAACGCGGAGGTGCTGTCCGCTCAGCACTTGGACATCGGTGATCCGAATCACGTTCGAGTACGACTCCATCATCACCAGCCCCTTGGCAAGCTTCCGCTCGTGATCTACAAGTGGTATGTAGATGCAAACTCTCTCCCTTGACTCGTTGCTTAGATGAACTCATAGATGGATCTTGGTGAAACCGTAGGAAAAATTTTAATTTTCTGCAATGTTCCCCAACAATATTAGGCATGGATTGGTTATCAAAGTATGAAGGGAATATTGAATGTGCTAGTAAGTCAATTTTGCTTACCACCCCAGAAGGGAGAAGGATCAAGTATGTATCCCGGCATGTGCCAAAGAGGACTCAAGTGAATTGCCTAACAGGAGTTGTGCAGGAGGAAGTACCAGTGGTAAGGGATTTCCCTGAAGTCTTTCCACAGGAGTTGCCAGGCATGCCACCGGATAGAAATATTGAGTTTTTTATTGAGCTATTGCCAGGCACAGGGCCAATATCAAAGAGACCATATAGGATGCCAGCAAAGGATTTGGTGGAAATTAAGAAACAGATTAAGGAGTTACTGGATAAGGGATATATTCGCCCAAGTTCTTCACCTTGGGGATCGCCAGTACTACTAGTGGAGAAGAAAGATGGGTCGTTAAGGATGGTTGTTGATTATCGAGGATTGAATGAAGTAACGATCAAGAACAAGTACCCACTACCAATGATCAATGATCTGTTTGATCAATTGCAAGGAGCTAAGGTATTTTCCAAGATCGATCTGCAATCAGGGTACCACCAATTGAAGATTCGAGAACAAGATATTCCGAAGACAGCTTTTACCACCAGGTATGGGCTGTATGAGTATACCGTTATGTATTTGGTCTGACTAATGCACCTGTCTATTTTATGAACATGATGAACAAAGTATTTATGGAGTTCTTGGATAAGTTCATCGTGATGTTCATTGATGATATCCTGGTTTACTCGAAGAATGAAGAGGAGCATAAGGAGCATTTGCGTTTGGTACTTGGAAAGCTCAGAGAACATCAATTATATGCCAAGTTCAGCAAATGTGAGTTTTGGTTGAAGGAAGTAGGATTTCTCGGACACGTTATATCCGGAGAAGGTATAGCAGTTGATCCCACAAAAGTTGATACCGTGACCAAGTGGGAAGCCCCAACAACAGTTGGAGAGATCCGGAGTTTTCTTGGACTCGCAGGATACTACCGGAGATTTATTGAGAATTTCTCAAAGATTGCGAAGCCTATGACTGAATTGTTGAAGAAAAATACCAAGTTCATATGGACGGAGGAATGTGAGGCTAGTTTCCAGGAGTTGAAGAAACGTTTGGTTACCTCACCAGTGTTGATTTTGCCAAACCAGACCAAAGATTATGAGGTGTATTGCGACGCTTCACGTCGAGGACTTGGAGCAGTGCTTATGCAGGAAGGGAGAGTTGTTTCATATGCCTCAAGACAACTGAAACCTCATGAGTTAAATTATGCCACGCATGATTTGGAGTTAGCAGTCGTAGTGCATGCTTTGAAAACATGGAGGCATTTCCTCATTGGAAATCATTGTGAGGTGTACACGGATCATAAGAGTTTGAAGTACATTTTCACACAGAAGGAGTTGAATCTCAGACAAGGAGATGGTTGGAGCTCATCAAGGATTATGATATGAAATTGCATTATCACCCCGGAAAGGCTAATGTAGTAGCTGACGCATTAAGCCGTAAGAGCCATGTCAATACGCTAATGACGGGAGAAATACCCAAGGAGTTAGCAGAAAATCTTCGTGAACTATGTGTGAAAATAGTTTCGAGAGGCTATGTAGCAGCATTAGAGATTCAGTCAACTTTGATGGATAGAATCAGGGAAGCTCAGAAAACTGACAAAGAGATTGCCGCTATAAAGGAGAAACTGAGCAAAGGAAAAGCTAAAGGATTTTGTGAGGATGAGCACGACACCCTATGATTTGAAGACCGCGTTTACGTACCCAATGACCCGGAGATCAGGAAGTTGATTTTGCAAGAGGCACATGATTCACCATATTCAATTCACCCAGGAAATACCAAGATGTATTTGGATTTGAAGGATATTTTCTGGTGGACCGGAATGAAGAAGGATATTGCGGAGTATGTAGCAGTTTGTGATGTATGTCAGAGAGTAAAGGCAGAGCATCAGAAGCCAGCAGGATTGTTACAACCATTGCCGATACCCCAATGGAAGTGGGATAAGTTAGGCATGGATTTTATCACGGGATTACCCAGGACTCGTTCAGGCTATGACTCAATTTGGGTTATAGTCGATCGGTTGACGAAGGTAGCTCATTTCATCCCGGTAAAAACCACTTACACTAGTGCTAAGTTGGCAAAGACATACATGACCAGGATCGTATGTTTGCATGGAGTTCCAAGGAGTATCGTATCAGATAGAGGAACCCAGTTTACCTCAAAGTTCTGGAAGCAGTTGCACGAAACTTTGAGAACCAGGCTAGAATTCAGTACAACTTTTCACCCACAGACAGATGGACAGACCGAGAGAGTCAATCAGATTTTGGAGGATATGCTGAGAGCTTGTGCACTAGATTATGGATCTAGTTGGGACGATAATTTGCCATATGCAAAGTTCTCTTACAACAACAGTTACCAAACTAGTTTAAAGATGGCCCCTTTCGAAGCTTTGTACGGAAGGAGGTGCAGGACACCGTTGTCGTGGGACGAAGTTGGAGACCGCCAGTTGTTTGGACCTGACTTGATTAAAGGAGTCTGAATAGAAGGTGAAATTGATTCACGATAGGCTCAAGGTAGCCCAGTTCAGACAGAAGAGTTATGCAGATTCTAAACGCAAGGAGACAGTTTATGAAGTCGGAGATAGAGCTTATCTTCGAATATCTCCACTTCGGGGAACAAAGCGTTTTGGAGTTAAAGAAAAGTTAGCGCCACGATTTGTAGGACCATATCGAGTTTTGGAGCGTATGGGAGAAGTGGCCTACAAGTTGGAATTGCCTGAAGGATTGTCAGGAGTTCATGATGTGTTCCATGTTTCTCAGTTAAAGAAGTGCCACGCGGAGATGGCTGACATACCATTGAGAGACACAGTGCCCTTGGAAAATATTCAGTTGGATAACAATTTGACCTGCGAGAAGAAACCAATTAAGATCCTCGAGTTTGCCAGCCGAGTTACCCGCAACAAGGTTATCAAGTTTTGCAAAGTTCAGTGAGCCACCACACAGAGGATGAAGCCACCTGGGAACGAGAGGACGATTTGCTCAAAGACCACCCTCACCTATTTTTTAGCCAACCCGAATCTCGAGGGCGAGATTCATCTTAAGGGGGGTAGGTTTGTAACATCCCAAATTTCCAATTTGGAATGTTATACATTAGATCATCATTGCATATCATATTTTATTTTGCATTTTGGTTGATCCTAGAAATTCTACGCAACTCAATGACCCGCAGAGAGAGTTGGGGATTTCGTTATTTTCATATTTGAGTTTTCTCAAATTTTGAGAATAGGATCATTTGATTTTATTTATTTTATCATCAATTATTTTTATTACAAAAATATGAGAGAGGGAATAAAATGACTTTCCCAAAATAAAGAAATATTGAGGATTTAATAATAAAATCAAATAAGTTTTTATTTTGAAGTTTTTCGGTGTTTTATTTGAATTTAAGAAAAATGTGTGTTTTTCAAAATTGCATTTAGGTCCCAAATAAATGTTCATCTTGTGCGGCTTGATTTTAGAAGCCCGTGAAAATTTATTTCGGAATTTTTGGAGTCCGTTTAGTATTTCTTTTTACTTTTTCTTCTGCGCGTAATTATTAAAAAAACCGATCTAGGGCCGTGTCCGACTAGGACTCCCGGCCCGTTAGGCTATTTAAGCCGGGGGGGAGGCCCAGCCAGAGCTAACCCTAGCCCGAGCCGCCCCAGCCCCAGCCACCACCGCACGCTCGCTGAGGTTCGCCGCCGCCTCAAAATCCGCGCCGTTTTTTTTCGGAAAACCGTTCGGTTTTTCCGTCGGTTTTTTTAGATTCGGTTGTTTTTAAATAGAACGGTTTTTCCAATTTATTTAAATAGTGAGCATTCGTCCGTTCGTTCGTTCTAGCGAACTTTCGTCGTTTTTCTTTTTCTCGGATTAAATCCGCGATTTTTTTGATCACGATTCCTGATCCGATTTTCGTTTTAGTATAACTTTTCGCTCGTTTATTGGATTCAGGCGATTCAAGCGCCAAGAGTTTCGTCTCAAAACCCTCTATCCGTTTAACCAACTTAAACAAAATTTTGCTACTATAAAAATTGCCCTAGATTCAGATTAGTAGAATGAAGTTGTTTTCTTTCGCCGTTTGACTTTCATTGCTTCGTTCGATTTGATTCTTTTTGCCAACCGGAGTTCTTAAGTTGAACCTTCTGGTTAGATCTCCTATTTGAGTTTTACCCGTGCATTAGATGAGTACTTATTGTATGCTTGTTTGTTTGTCTCTGATAGAATACCCGGAGTGCGCCGCTTGTTACTTCGAATCGCTAGGTTTCCCGGATCATCAGCAAGGCAAGTAACACTTTGATCATACCTTTCCTACTACCCAGTTTTATTGCATTAGATCAATCCTCACACATTGCATGGTTAGGATCTAACTAAATTGTGGGATGGAAAGTAGATGAGGTAGTACCTATTACCTGTTTATTATCAAACCTTTGGGAGTTACTTTTACGTTTGCTTATTATGCCATGCTATGCTAATAGACGTGGATTGAGTGAGTGATATCCATGACAGATGTGAGTTTTGATTAATTAATGGTTTATCTAAGATGGCAACTTAAACACACATCTAGGTGGATTGAGGCACCTGGGTATTCCAGGACTTGCCTGTTTTTTTTGGACCGTCACCCAGGCTCAAAGGGATCATGAGACTATTCATACTAGAAACTTCCGTGTGCAGCCACAAGCTATTATGGGCTCTAGCATAGTTGACTAAGTCGTGTGAACTCTTACAGTGATAAACTAGCAGATGTAGGGGTTGTAGGTGGTACGGTCTACCCATCGTAAGGTGCAAACGCTTCTGAAAGACTATGTCTTGGTCATCCGTTTCTCAAACACCATGTAGTGCGAGAAATCCAATGAAGGAGATCGAGTCTTGTGGGGAGAAGTGCGCAAACCTATGCAGAGTGTAATAAACTAATCATGGTTAGCCGTGTCCCCGGTTATGGACATCTTGAGTATCTAGTACCTGGATTATCATGTGAATCTCAACATGTTACTCTAAATTAATTTTGTTGGGTTATGTTTAATGATGATGTTTAATTGGAATTGAGAATGATGTCAATCATTCTCAATGTTTAACAACTACCAAGATAGTTAAATAAATTTATTCCTTTGAAGTAGGGAAAAATTGGCTTTACGCACAACTGTAACCATAGAGCTTTCCACCAGCCAAATATGCATATAGTATAGCTGTTTCATTCCATTACTCTCTATGTGTTACCTTGCCAGCATATTTCATGTGCTGACCCATTTCGGGCTGCAACGTTAATGTTGCAGACTTTTCAGACGACAATTAAGGAGTTTTAGGTCGTGGTTCTATACTCAGTGATGCCGTTGGAGTTGATGGACTCACTTATCTTCCAAGCCTTCCGCTGTTATCGTTATTAGATGGCCTTAAGCCATATTTATTGTAATAAGTTCTCTTTTGAGACACTCGATATAATAAGTGTGTGATTGCTACTCTGTTATAAATCCTCCGAGAACTATGTGGTGTCAGCATTACTGATCCAGGGATGACACCGGAGCATAGAGATCAGACTGTTTGAGGTCTGGTCTCTACAACTAGGCTTGGTTCTCTTCGGTTCCTGCTTGGACGAAGGACTTGCTGGAACAATTGGTGCAGGGAGCGAGAGCATCATTTTAGGCAGTACCGCTTGGCTTGGGGGATGTTGATCATTCATGAGAGCAGCCCCAGAAGCTACCCTATTCCTGTTCTTTTGTACCTCCTCCATAAAAACATCTTTATCTGAATCATACTCTGAGCTTTCCCGTTCCTAGCTGTACAGTGGGTGTGCATGGTCGAACGGCCTCCACCTCTACCAGTGCACCCCCTGCCACGGCTTCCCCTGAACCAGCTCGCCCCGAGATCCTTGAACACCAACGCCTTCGCAGGATGAATCCCGTCACGACATTCCTTAAACAAATGCCCCAAGTTGCCGCACACAGCACACCAATCCGACAATCTCTCGTACTTTACCCTGAATATGACTCGTTCTAGAGAATCCTTCTTTCTGACCACAAGTGAAACAGCGTTTTTGAGGGGTTTCGTCACATCAATCCTCACCCAAACACGAACGAAGTTACCTTCAAAGTCGTGCGATTTGGGTTCAGCAAATATGAATTCGCCCACTGTCGATGAAAGAGCCTTTACTTTAGGGAAGTATCCATCTGGTAGGTCATGGATCTGGATCCATATGTCAATTTTGTTTAGTTCAATCAATGAGGGCTTCGTGAACCCATCATACGCCGCGAGGGCCACCGCCTTCCCCTTGAAACTCCATAGTCCTTCTTCCATCACTCGTTCCCAATCACCCAAGCAAGAGAATTGCAGAGTGTAAAGATTATCCTCAAGCGGCCTGATCTGCACCTCTTGCGCCAGACCCCATGCTACCCACATATTCCTATAAAACCAATATTGACTGTAGGATTTGTCGGTGTGTACCCTGACGATCGCCATCCAGCGGGTCGCCTCCCCTGGCAACTCGCCTTCTTCCACCACCACATCCTGCAGTTCATCCTCCTTAAGCCCCAGCTCCACCATCATTGCTTCAAGATCCGATTTGCTTGTTCCCGAGCTTGACGCAAAAGATTCCATGATGCCCTAGCCCGAGATTGTCTGGATCCGCGGGCGGTATGAACCCTAACGCCGTCGCCGATCCCCCGACGACTCCATGGCACCACGGCCTTAGAGATCACCGGAAGGCAGCGGCGGAGCCAGCCTATAAGCGTTGGGTTCAAGTGAACCCAACGGAATTTGCCTGCTACGTGCGTGTAGGTACTTATTATTTGATCACTTGAACCCAGTACAAAATGGTCACTGACCCCATCAAATAAAGGGCCTCACGTGGATGGCTAAATAAAGGGCCCAAAAAGCCCATAAGCAAATGTCGATTAGTCCATTCCTAGGCCTAGACCATGATTAGCCTACAGAAAACACACGCAGCCGAACGCATAATCCCTCATCCGTTCGTTTTCAAATTCGCATCTCTCCTGATCGACTCTCCTCTTGCTCGGTGCCTCGGCCGCCGCACGCCGCCAGCAAGCAGGTTGCTGCAGATCCACAACAACTACAACTGTAGCCCAAAAATTATGGCAACTAGATTACGTCGCCACATCTTCCCTCCCTTGTACATGTTCTATCTAGACTATTTGCCTAGCACTGTAGTATTTTTTTGCCCTAGGTTTTTTATTTGTTTTTCTCGATGGACTTTGATTGATCTAGGCTATCAAACAGTATTTTTCAAAGAGAACTCTGTCATCAGATCCAGATATCTGATACAGGCATCTCAATGTCACTCATTAGACGTAGGTATGTCTTGCACTTTTCAGTTTTTAATTCAACATAATATGTGATAATGTATTTCTTATTGTTATATTGTTTATGGGTGCTATAATTTTTGTCGCAATTAGACTTTAATCTTCAAAAATTAATATAAAGTTCTCATAGAGTGAATGAGTGAACCCAATGGTCAAATTTTCTGGCTCCGCCCCTGCCGGAAGGGTAGGACAATAGGGGAGAGAAGTCTCTACGGGAGGTCAGCCACCGTCGCCAAGAGTACGAGAAACCCTAACGAGAGGGGAGGGAGGAAGATGTAAGGGCAACTCCATCGCGCGACCCTATCTTTGTCCGGGTGTGTCCGTTTTGGGGTAAAACGGACGAATATCGCGGCCCAATGCGCGGCCTCAAACGGACAAATGTCCGGATTTCGTCCGTTTTCGACTCATCCCCGGCCCAAACTTGCGCTCGGTTTGGGATGAAACGGACGCGCGCGGACGGCCTCGACGCACGCCCTTGTCCCCCTCCCCGTGGCCCGCCTGTCGGGGACACTAGTAATCCCTTCGCTCCCAACGCTTCCACCCTCTCTCCCAGCCCCGCCCCACCGTCGGCGCCGCCGCTATTCTCCGGCCGCCTCCTCACCGCGCAGTCCCTGGCCGTTCATACCAAACCACGTCTTCGCCGTAGTTTTGGCCGTCGATCGGAGGAGGTTTGGCCGTCACCGTCTTTGCCGGTGGGAGAGGGGACACGACAGCCGGTGACGTACCACGGCGGCCGCGACAGATTCCGACGAGAGCTCCAGAGCGGCCAGTAGTCGGCCGGCAACCACCCCTGATGCATCGAGATGATCATCGCGGCCTCTTCGCCACCACGACCGCAAGGTGTTCGACATTTTGCCAACAAAGATATGGACAGTGGAGACGAGTTTTTCTTCCATCACTTCCTTTGTTCATCGGATGATTCGTCGTCGGATGATGATGATCTTGTGGTGGTTGCATTGGTCGTTCACGACCATATTCAACGGCAGCTTCCTCGGTATAGGGGGTCAGTCCCTGGTTGTGCTCCCAACCTGAACCGCAATAGGGAGAGAGGCCACGCCCTGCTCTATGCTGATTACTTTTCCAACACCCTGCTCCTTAAGCCGGATAAATTCCGTCGCCGTTTTCGAATGGCAAGGCATGTGTTCAATCGTATCCGAGAGGGAGTGGTTGCTCATGACCCATACTTCGAGTGCAAGACGGATGCCCTTGGCAAGCTTGGATTCTCCTCTTACCAGAAATGCACCGCGGCCATCTGCATGCTTGCATATGGAATTTCAGGCGATCTGGTGGATGAGTATGTGCCTATGAGTGAGACAACATGTCTGATATCAATGTACAAGTTTTGTCAGGCTGTGATCGAGGTGTTTGGCCCAGAGTACTTGAGGCAGCCAACTGCAGCTGATACAGAGAGATTGTTGGCGACCAACGAAGCTAGAGGCTTTCCAGACATGCTTGGCAGCATAGATTGTATGCACTGAGAGTGGAAGAACTGCCCATTTGCTTGGCAGGGCCAGTACAAGGGGCATGTCAACGTGTGCACTGTCATATTAGAAGCGATGGCTTCGCAGGATCTTTGGATATGGCATTCTTTCTTTGGCATGGCAGGTTCTCACAGTGATATCAACGTGCTGCAACGTTCTCCAGTCTTCGCAAGGCTTGCAGAAGGCCACTCCCCACCTGTCAACTTTGAGATCAACGGCCACCAGTTCAACAAGGGATGCTATCTAGCTGATGGTATATATCCTCGGTGGTCAACTTTTGTGAAGACAATCTCAAAACCCCAAGGTGAGAAGAGAAAGAGATTTGCCCAAATGCAAGAAAGTGTTAGAAAGGATGTGGAACGTGCTTTTGGTGTGCTTCAATCCCGGTGGGGTATCGTTCGAAACCCTGCACTGTTATGGGATGAAAGGAAGCTTTGGGAGGTGATGACTGCTTGTATGATCATGCACAACATCATCGTCGAGGACGAGCGTGATGAGAGTATCTTCGACCAAGGATTTGATTATCAAGGTAAAAATATTGAGCCCCTGCACCAAGACCCGGCCACATTTAAACAATTTGTGCAATTCCACCATGAGATGCATGATTGGCACAGTCATTTGGATCTTCAAAATGACTTGGTTGAGCATGTGTGGGATCACATTGGCAACCAGCAGACGTATTGGTTCATTTTATGTTCAGTCAAGACAATTTCGATTTGATTGTAAAACTTTTTTATTAAGGACAATTTTAATTGGATTGTAAAACTATTTTAATTTTCAGACAAATATTTGAACGTGCAAACTAGTTTTGATGAGAATATAGGCATTTTCGGCCATAACGGACAGAACAAGGCAAACGGATGCAGCCGCGCGCTGGACGCACGGTCACTGCATCCCAGGACACGACTCCAATTCGCTATCAAAACGGACAAAATCCGGACAAAACGAAAGTCACGCAAGAGTTGGCCTAATAATTGCTAAATGTGCCACCTCCAAGGCACAACACCAGCCCGAGAGTCCCAGACTGCTCTTCGATCCATGCGTTGCCCCAGACCGCACCCAAGACCCCAATCCCGTGCGCGCACCTGGCTGCGCCCGCGGCTGGTCCCGTCACGAACCGCGCGGCCCCCGAGGAGATGAGAGGCACAGTGGGGCGCCTCGTGAGCCTTTCCTGTGTCGGTGTCGGTGTCGGAGTACTGTACTACAGTAGTGCGCCACAGACAAGAGTCCAGATCAAAGTGGACTCCGCGCTCTGGCTCCGAGCACGAGACCCACCCTCCGTCGGTCGCCGCGATATTTCTCCTTGCCCGACATCCGTCCAAGCTCCATGTGCCGCCGCAGCGCGCCGCACCGGAAACCCCCAAAACTCCACCGTGCATGCACACACAAAACAAGCTCAACACGGAGCATGGCATCATGGGTGGGGTGGGTCGCCCTGATGATGCGAGGCCGTGACCGACAGGCCCAGCGCCAAGACAAACACGAGACGCGGTGATCATGAGCTAGCAGCACAAAAGTGGCATGCAAACAGACGAGGTTGGAACGACAACACATAATTATATGTCTCGGAACACCGTCACCGCTACGAGAAGGAAGAAAGAATCCCCTACCAGATCTCATCAACTCTACCACGACCCGCACCGGTACAGACACCACATGGGGTGGTCAGCTTAATAAGAGTGCTAGTACTCATGGACAGACACACACACACTACGCTACCAGTACGTCCGATCGAACCATCAAAACGACGCCGGAAATGCAGGCGAGCGAGCGGGCACAAAAGCGGCGGGGGCGCGCGGCGCCGCACCCGCATTGCCGACGCGCGGCCAGCCAGTGGTCACCACCGCATCAGATGAGGTGGAGGAGGAGCGGCGCGGCTGCCGCCACGAGGAGCCCGGCGGAGGCCACGCGGCGACCGACGGCGGCTGCGTTGTAGTCCTGGTTCATGCCCGACGGGCCGTACGCGCCGCCGCCGAAGGGGCTCCCCGGCATCCCGGTGCTGGTCGCGCCCGGCGGGGTCATGCTCCCCATGCCGCCGGTGCTGACGCCCGTGCCTGTCCCGGTGCTGCCTGTGCCGGTGCTGACGCCCGTGCCTGTCCCGGTGCTGCCTGTGCCGGTGCCCATGCCGCCGGTGCCCATCCCTGTGCCGCCGGTGCCCATGCCGCCGGTGCCTACGCCGCTGCACAAGGAAAGAAACATACACAAAGCGCGCACACACAGCGTCCGTCAGTACAGTACATTGCACGGCGGAATGTCTCACACGTCCCATCTTCAAGAAAGCGAGAAAGTTGCTTGGAATCTATCTATCTATTGCATAATGCGGATGCAATGATGCCGACGCGCTTGCCCAGGTCCGATGCCACTTTGAACGGATGGCATTCGGCGAAAGACGGGTGTATCTTTAAGGTCGGACTAGAGATATCCGATTCAGACGCCTTTTTGGTTCACATGGGCAAAGCAAGAACTCAAGAACAGTAGCCCAAAGGGAGAACACGTCCAGCTACTAGAGCGGACATCAGCAGTGGCACTACTACCATGTGAAGATGCATACTATGTTGTTAAGCTGCAGATGTACTGTAATATTCGTGCATCATTAGTGGGCACGGCACATATTCCTCGAATCTACTTTGACAGCCTTTGCCAATGATTTTTCAGATCAGATTTGTGTTTGCATATTGCAAGCTGAAACACGGTACTACTACGCACTTCAGTATACAGGTCTGGTAGCGCTGGGTAACTCTGGTAACCATGAACTCTGAACTAGGAACACCTAGCTGAATGAACTATCATGTGCGTACGTGGTGTATGTGCGGCCGTGTGAAGAATCTAGATTACGGCGCACTAATAAGAATAACCCAAGTAAACTATGCCGAGCGACTGGTGACAGCAGTCAGGGGCAGTCCTGCATCTCGCTTATTAAGATACTCTATATACTTGCCAGATTCAAGTAGTCCAATCCAATCAGGAGTATTAAAAGGGAAATGCCCGTAAATCTATTATTAAACAGCTTCATTGATCTAGTAGAGTGGTAAGCATGTTCTAAGCCAAGCAAGCATGTGGGAGGAAGAGCATAGATGGGAGGGGCTATTAACCTAGCGCTGGCGGGGTACTTGCAGGATCCGGCGCTGGGGTCGGCGGCGACGAGGGTGGCGACGCCCATGAAGTCGCAGGTGGCGCCCATGCCGGCGTTCTTCTGGTAGTAGCTGTTGCAGGCGTAGGAGCAGTGGGCGACGACGGAGGAGGGCTGGAAGCAGGGCCCGCTGGAGGTGATCTGGGTGCAGTCGGCGCCCTTGCCGCACGCGTAGTCGATGGCCTTCTGCATCGCCGCCGGGTTCGCGTCCGACTTGCACACGCAGTACATCGCATCTGCTCACCCACTCAAACAGCAATAATAAGCCGGTTAGCTCACGAATCTGACAATGAAATAAATCTCTGTCGTTCTACAGTTACGGAGAATGGGGAAAACTAAGCACAAATAGCAAGAACACCATCTAGCATCTCTGATCTAGGGACAGCAACAGTTCAAGAACATACTACAAGGGAAAGTTTGTTGGAGATGTTGCATAGGACATTCAAGAAGTGCTCTAGAGCAAGAAAGATTCAGGTCCAGGGAATGAATGGAAAAGAAATAAACCCAGGAACTCAATCTAGACGGTCAAAAACTACTATGTTTGCGCAGGGCGAGCTGGGCCGCTGACCTGAGCCGGTGAACATGGCGACCAAGAGCACGAGCACCAGAGGAACCGCCATTGCAGCAGCAGAAGGGAGCTTTCGCTCTCGCTCTCTCGCCGACGCCTCGCCGAGGTCCGAGCAAGCAAGAAGAGAGGAGGGGAACGGAGGAGGCTAGTCGGCGTGGCGTGGGAGAGTGGGGAGTGTGGTAGTGTGTGCAGTGCGGTCAAGCTCCCGAGCGCGGCACCCTTTTTATCGGCGAACACGGGCCACACAAGCCCGCATCGAGCCGTTCGTTGGCCCGCCCCCTGGAGGTGGAGGTGGAGGTGTCTCTGGAGGCGTCGGCGTGCGACCGTGCGGCAGTGTCCTTGCCACGGGGTGACGAGCCGGGCCGTGTCCGCATGCCAACGGCTTTATTTCGCTCGCTCGCTCGCATCAAGCGGCGGTGGTGAGTCATGGGTGGATCGTCCTGTGCGGCTCGTGCAAAGGCGTGCAGAGAGCTCTGGCCGCGCTGTCCCGCTTTGGCGCGGCATGGGTGGGAGTGGCCGATGCGGCGGGCATGCGGCACTGTGCTCCTGCGCGGCTAAATTTCGTGTTTTGACCATTTTCTAAAACATATTTAAGATTCGATCTTAATCTGAATTTTTTTTTGAGATCTGTCTCTTTTGCTACCGCAAGAGACCATGACGGTAGAGTTGCATGCCCTATCGCCAAAAAAACTCCTAAGTATTGAACACATTGCGTGCTCATGCCTACCGCAAAGCACCTTGGCGATAGCCTGCACAACCCTACCGCCAGAGAGCCCGGTTGGCGGTAGCAATGTTTCCTACCGTCAAAGTCTATGACGGTAGGCTATTAGACCCTACCGTCGTGGACTCTGACGGTAGCAAAAGGGTTAAATCTCGAAAAAAAATAAAACAGGGTCAAATCTCGAATAGGTTTATCAAAATACGAAAATTTGCCCTCCTGCGCTCGCCCGGGATGGCTTTATTTCTCCACCAAACCCAGTACTACTACTCCTACTCGCGCAGTGTGCATGCGGTGGTGAGCCACTGTCAAAAATAAAGCGAGGACGGCCAGTCGGCAGTGCGGATTAACGGTCGGATGGTGTACTTGGTGCTCTTTATTTTTGCTCCATCTTTTTATTACTAGATTCTGCACTAGTCCAGCGTGGATTGACAGTGAAGTGCTTTTGTTTCCCCGTATGATGGGTGCTCTCACATGGCCTGATGCGTCGACTGTTTTCTGGGTGTTTCTCACATGGGACGTTTACCCTCTTCCTGTGTCCTCTTGCTTCATGGTTTGCTGTGTCCTTCACATGTGGGCACTGGCCCGTCGTGTACATGGCAAAAATGGCTTGTTTCTTGTGAGTGGTAGGGACCTATGTCTAACATGTTTACAAATGCACTGCAGTTATTTGTTCAAAATAGTAATCACTATGCCTATCAACATTTAGAGTCATCCCGCAAAAAGACCATCAATCAGACTCACAACAATCAACTTGGAACGGAAGCACAAACAGGGGTAAAATAGCAAATAACGTGGCAGATGCTTTTTTTTTTGATCGTAATAACTTTATTCCTCAGATAATAGCAAGGTCATTTACATAGTTTTGAAGAATAAAATCAGGGACGAAAGTCTCCCAAACCTCAGAAGTACTATTGCTAAAACAATGTTTTGCTAATCCATCCGCTATCATATTTGCCTCTCTGCTACAGAACTCATAGCTAATACATGCAAACTCCATTGCCAAGAGGGAGCACTCTGCCACCACAGGAGCATCCACTCCCATATAAGCATCCGGGTCAGATATAGCTTCCAAAGCGTTCATACAATCCGACTCAATGATGAGATTTTTGCATCCCAGATTCGCTGCCAAGTATAGTCCAGAACGGATGGCCATTAGCTCAGCTGATCCCGCGCTTGAGACATGAGGTAATGCTAATGTTGCCGCTCCCAGAAATTTGCCCTGATCGTCACGGGCTACAACTCCACAAGCTCCACTAAGGTTCTCCTCATGAAATGATGCATCAACATTCACCTTTATAACTCCCCTACTTGGCTTCTTCCACACTTGATCATTCTTGCGGATGGGCTGGTTTGGTGTATTTACACGGACAAAATTGGTAGCAAGTACCCGAATTGAGATTGCTGATTGCTCTGGAGTTGGGACAGTCTCCCCCATCACAACTTGCCTCCTTTGCCACCATATAAACCACATGGCCACCAGGATGAGCTCGGCAGTGGGAATATCATGTGTAGTCATATCCAGGCGGATCAGAATGTCCAAAGTGATAGACCAGATGCATTTAATAGGAGAAACGTCTCCGCAATGATAAGAGCAACTCGAATAGCTCCCATAAAGAAAATTCTGTAAAAAAACATTTTATGGGATGACAGTAAATTTTTAGGGAAGTTGTCTAACAGCTACTTTTCTCAGTTCCTGCAAACCTCTTCCCCTCAAAGGTTCTTGAGCGGAGGCGTGGCTGCACAGGGAAGCCTGGTGACAGCGGCTAGAGCGTGGAGGCGAGGCAGGGGAGGGGGCTGGGTTGTGGGTCGCAGCAGCGGGATGCGGCCTCGCGGTGACAGAGTCCAAAGCGGGAGGCAGGACATGGAGGAGGTTGAGTTGCGACGTGCGGCCTCGTTGCGGCAGAGGCTAGAGCTAGAGCTGGTGCAAGGGAGGAGGCGCGGCGCTGACCCCGTATGGCAGGGCGAGGAGCTCCTCTCCTGAAGTTTTAGCCCGCCAAAATTACTACTCCCTCCATTCCCTTATACAAGGCCACTATGAAAAATATAATTTGCATCTATACAAAGCCACTAATTGTAATCGAGGCAAAAATTAATAATGTTTTCTCGTATTACCAATTGTTTTAATACATTGTACGTAAGAGTAAGTGCAACCGGATATTAACATAACACATTATAATACACAACATATAAATTTGAACTCACATATGAATGATATTTAAGATGTGGGTTTTACTCTCACCGGCCATCCATTGGAAATCAAATTAATACTACAAAAAAACAGATGAATGCATGGTATACACCACGCAAAACTCATGTGGATAGCGAAGTACTCCATCTACAAAGAGAATTGAACTTTAGGACCATGCTACCTTACCTTGAACCAAAACAATATAGTAAAAAATGTTTATTCTTTTGCAAGAAAAAAACTTGAGATGATTAAAATATGGAAGAGCCTGGAATAAATAAGAAGTGTATGTGTTATTCGCATATTATGGCATGTGAATGATAACATAAAAATGAATGTCAATTCTTTTAATAGATTTTTTTGGAGAATTAAAGTACTCCCTCCATCCCAAAATAAGTGTCCCAACTTTACTACAAAGTTGTAATCAAGTTAAGGCATTTATTTTGGGACGAGGGAGTATGGAATAATCTAGACGACGGGAGAAGTATCTCTGTTTTGAGGTTTGTGCATACTGTGATTGTGTATAAGCTCAAGTATGGAACCTTCTAAATTAGTACACATGGCACAATCCAGTGTAGTGGAGATAATATGCGACGGTCAACACTACTCGGAATTGGCACCTCTCAACCATTGGATCAGCTTCGCCCAACAACCGACATTCAAAGATATCCATACACTATACAGTGGTATACATAAAAGGAAGGCTATGTTCATGTAGATGTGAGGGGAGATGGGCGGAATTATACGGGAATCCGTGAAAAAATCGGATTTATGAGAGTTGTTTGAGGGCTTTTTTGCATATCTTCCCGTAAATAGTAGTTTTTTTTTACAGAATACGGGGTCTATTGAAGTTGCTCTAGCTAGACTCACTATTGATCACCCATATATACATTGCATATGAATAAGATTACAAATCTAATTATTGAGTACTTTCCGAGTGCTAAAAAGAACTAGATTTATAGAGCATGTGATGTAAAGATGGATATGCATATAAACATACAGACATTAGGAGAATTGAAGTTGTTTTGATATTCTACAAATCTTTGGTGTTCCTATGAAAAATGATTCTTCAGTTCAGTTGTAGCTTATGAATATATAGAGTGTTGTTGCATACATAGGCGCCTCGCCACCCTGAATGTCTCTCTCTTTAGATCAACAAAATAAAAATGTATATGTGTAACGTAGGCTTTGAAAGCATACAAACAATTAGTTCGAAGGATAGTAGGCATATGAAGATGTACCCTAAGGTGAAAGCTTTGCGCTTCTGACGTTTCGCTTCAAGAAAAAAATGTGACATGAGGTTTGAGCTCGTGTTGACTGTGCTTTGATATGCAGGGGAATAATTGATAAGATATATGCATATCTTTTCCTTCCATCATTGTTTTCCCTGTATCTTTCTGCTTTGGTGTTCTCATACATGTTTATTTCATGAATTGTCCTTGACGAATTGATTTTTTTCAATATATAGTGAGAACACATGTCATTAATAATCTAGATAATGACACTGTTAATTGGATTTTTTTTTTCTGACAAAACCACCGTGTCTTGTCAAATAATAATCCATGTCCGAGATTTGCAACAGGGAAAATAGCTAAATATGATTATTTATATTACAATATCATGCCACGCAATATTGAATTGAACATTATGTCTCACTCACGGTGGCATCATTGCTCACAATATCATGTCATCATTGTCACTGACTCACAATTTATGATGAGATCCACCCACAGTTCACTATAGCCAAACTTTAGCATCATTGCTCTCAAAATTTCATTTCACTCTATCATAATCCTTATGCATATCCAACTTAACAACATATTACTCATCTTTACATGTTCTTTTTATTCTATATACTATGCATGCATTCACATGCCATCAAAACATTATTAGTTATGAGTCAGTCTGCCACGAATGCACTTTGAGTTGGAACAATTATTTCTTGCAAATCGAATTTAAACGACTAGATAAATACATTTTTTAAACAACATTACAAATCCACGCGCCCCTCCTGTGGGCTGGCCCAGCAAGCGAAGCTCGTCCAGCTCAGAGCTCACTCACACATCACTCGGGAGAAACTGGTCAACATGGTTGGCCTGTTAACCAGCTGCCATTAACTTTTTGGAAATCTTAAAATTGAAATTTATTTTGCCAATTTTTTACAATATTTAATAGAAAGTTCATGAATTTCAAAAAGTTAAAAAGACCACAAATTTGAAAAAGCTTCTTAAATTAGAATTTTTTGTGAATTTGAAAAATTCCCAAATTTAAGAATTATTCATAGATTTTAAAAAGCTCATGAATTTCAAAAGGTTCATGTTAAAAAAATGGAAAAAGTTCACAAATTGAAGAGAACTTCACGAAATTAGAGAAGAAGTTCACGAATTCAAAAAAGTTTGTGCAATTAAAAAGAAGAAGAATGAAAAATGAAAAATCCAACAAAACCGGACGTAAAACTAATCCAAAAACCATTAACCAAAAAAAGAAAATGGGACCTTCTAGAAGCTTCTCAAAACCGGGACGAGCATCTAGTGAGACTGCCTTAGATGGGCCGGTCCATTGCTATGCAGGGTGCGCACCATGTAGGCTTAACGCTATAAGCAGCGCCTTTTGTGCTGAATAGGATCAGGAGGTTGCTTTTTTAGTTTTTTTAGTGGAAATTGGGGGTTAGAACCACCAATTGAGGACCGCTTGTTCGGGAGCCTCCCCAAAAGTCAGTTGGGATATGTTGACGTGCTCTCAATCGCTGCCACAGGTCGCGCTCTAGGCGCTCCCTCCAAATTTTATTTTTATTTTTATTTTTGCACGTGTTTTCGGCTTTTTATATGATATTTTCCCCGGTTTTATTGGTCTTTCGTTTTTCACATGTCTTTCTTAGCTTTTGAAAAAATATGCGAAAAAATGTGTTTCTTTTTCGTTCGCGAGGGCACGGTTTTGCTTCATCGAAAGGCACGGTCGTGCCTGTTGAAAACAAAAAAAAACGCGTCTTTTTTTTCCTTCCGCGAGAGGTACTGTCGTGCCTCACGAAAATGAAGAAAAAACGCATTCCTTTTTTCCTTCGCTAGAGGCACGGTTTTGCTTCCGTGAGAGACATGGTCGTGCCTCTCGGAAACAACTCTCGGAAAAGGAAAAAAATGTGCTCCTGGTATGGTTTTTCATCCTTTTTTCGTGAGAGAAAAGTTTGTCAAAACCTATTAACATGGGATTTAATTTTGAAGATCTCAATGTGAGGAATCCAACATGAAAATGATTTGAGATTTGGATGCACAATTTAATAGATAAAACATTTTAAATAAACGGATCTTCAATAAAGGGGAAAACTCCCGTGTTGCGACAAGTGACGCACATGCAACACGCCGCTTGTTGTAACCTGGGGAGGTGGAAGTGATCTTTTGGAGAAGTATTCCTCAATTAGTGATTTCAGGGATTTGCTGAGTAACATCGTGTGACTCGTGTTAAAGAAAAAACATCGTGTGACTCAACCTGGGCTTCCCCTCGTACCCACACGGACGGCCTACTAAGTTGAACGACCATGTAAAAAAAAACCTGAGTTGAACAACCACGGGCCGTTAGTAGGCCACCATCCCCCGTGTCCCCATGCCTTTCCTCTAAGCCTCACCCGACCCACCACAGTCTCTTCGTCTCGGTCACCGGGCTCCCCAACGAGGGTTCGGGTATGGAGGCGGCCGCCGACGAGGAGCAGGAGGGGCTGTCCGCGCAGTCGCCGGCACAGGCGCCGCCTTCATCAGCGTCCTCCCTTCCAAAGGTCCCTCGCCGTTCCTCCCGACTCCCCCCGCCCCCTCCCCCACCTCACCCCCTCCTCTGTTTTCGCCTCTGAAGATCGCGCGTGGTCTCGTGGCCTGATGCGTTTCCCTCGTATCGCAGGAGCAGTCGCAGGTGGAGCTGGAGCTGAGGCTGCTCCAGGCTCTCGAGTTCTACCCTCCCTCCAAACTCAAAGGTGTGATGCTTCGCCGTTGTGGATACCCGTAACGCATCTGTCTGTCTTAGTGGCCGTGACTTCATTTGTGTATGTGCCACACGAGTAGTTAGTCTTTCAATCATGGCTGACCTAATTGCTAATTCTGTGGATAGCCAACCTATGGGACACTGAAAGAGAAACACAACGACTGAGCCTCCATAGTAGTGTAGTAATAGTACTATCGTGTCCTTTCTCGGTTTCTCCCATGATGAAACAAGTTCACTGCTGCTGTTGAGGATCTCCAACTTTTTTCCTATGATGCTATGAATTTTATGGTCAGGGTTTCAGCTAAAGTAGGTTGACTGGAGTCCATTCTTTGTACCTAGTTAGTGTATGAGGAAAATGGGCCTCTGAGGAAATAAGTACAGAATTTCAGGCGAGCTGTGTACCCCTGCAGGGCCTCCTGTATCATTACTGTTGTGAAAAATGGGGAAACAACTACATACTTGTGCTGTCATTTTAAGCAAAAGGAAAAGGCATTTAACCGAGTATACTCTGAGTGTGTCATAAAGCCTTGCTTGGTCAGGCTTAAGAGCCAACCATATCCTGCAATTTAGATACTTGATAGTTCCAGAGTAGGACACATTTCAAAAAATACTAGTGTAAAAAAGGCTCTTATATTATGGGCCGGAGGGAGTACTTTAGGATTAGGAGCACTCTTTTACTATTATGTTTTTGTCGTGATGACCGGTGTTTTGGTTACCGAACATTAAAAAAATTACCT
>NC_041380.1:535682977-535684788 GCF_002162155.2 Triticum dicoccoides | reverse complement strand
GGGGGGGGGGCGAGAAAAACGTGGTTACCATGGTTACCGCGAAATACCGACATAATACCGTTCAAAATTTTGAAATGAAATTTGACTTCAAATATTTGGCTCAAGTCAAATTGCCACGGAATTAGAAATTTTCATAAACTGGTTGTTCCTCAGCTCTACCCTTACGTCGTCGGTGCCTCGTGGTCTCGAGTTTGACCCCTGCCCGCCCTTTTTTTTAAAAAAAAAGAAGATTCTGTTGTATATCCATATAATTAGACAAAAAAGATACTAGAGGGATTCGAACCCAGGACGTTGTCGTCTTAAAAGTCCCAGCGCCCTAGACAATACACCATCGTTTTCTGTGTCAAATGTGAGTTTCCATCCTACTTGACTACATGTTGATTGTTCAAATTCAAAAGGCTTGAAACGCCCATTTACCAGGGGGCAACGAAATATTCGGTAACCGCTCGAAATCTCAAAATTTCGTTCGGTAACCAAAACACTGGTGATGACACCAGAGACAACTGAAATTTGGAATAGTGTGCCATAAGTTACCAAGTTAAACAGCAAACAAGAAACACGCAGAACATGGCAAAGAATGTTGGCCAGCCTTTGCATAAATCCTCTCTATAACTATAATTTTTGGGGCTAAGTTTCAATCACCCTGTAGTTAATTGACATACAACACTGAACTGCATCATCTCTTATGCTTATTATCTATGATTTATTTTAAATATGGTACACGCAAGCTGTACTGCCCTCATTTGACAAAGTTGCTATATTTAGGAGATCTTATTTCATAGCTCGAAACGAGTGCATGATTGTTTAGGAATAGGATGTTCAAACTTAACCATGGAGGAAGACAGCCATCCCTCCATATGTAATGGAGTTCGGCTGTGTGCATAAATTGCTTCTTTTGGAAGGGCGTCCAACTAAGAAGAATAGTCTACCATCAATTACCAAGTTTAACAGCAGAAGAGAAACCACGGAACGTGGCAATCAGTGCTGGCGAGGGGCGTACCCAGCACTGAAAGCTCCCACACAAGGTGGGGTCTGGGGAAGGGAATTTCTAGACAGCCTTACCCTTGCACAATAATTCTGCAAGGAGGCCGGTTCGAACCCAAGACCTCCAGGCCACAAGTGGAGAGACTCTACCACCGCAACAGGCTCGCCCTTCCGAGCAGTGCTGGCAAGGCTTTGCATAAATCCATTATGTAACTAGAATTGCTGGGGCTAAGTTTTAATCTCCCTGTGGTCAATTAGCATTAAACATTTAACTTTAGAATTTGGTACACACAAGCTGTATTATCCTCATTTGACAAAGTTGCTACATTTAGGAGATCTTATTTTGCAACTTGAAACAAGCACATGATTATTTAGGAATAGATATTCAAACTTACAATATTATGTAGCGCAGAGATCAGAAGAAACTTAGAAGATACCGACACCTTTTTCTGTAGTGTGCTTGGTCTTGATTGTTTTTTCCTGGATTTGATGAGGTTTTAAGGAGTAGCTAGTCATTCATTTGTCTTTTAATTGCACTCTGTCATGGGGGCCAGCAACCATGGAGGAAGACAGCCATCCCTCCATATATGATGGGGTACGGCTGTATGCATAGGTTTCTTATTTCGGAGGGGCATCCAACTATCTGTTGAAAGCTGTACTCAGCTAGCTCTAGCTGGCATAGATTGGTCCTTGAGTGCATGCAATTAGAAAGTATTGAGTATGGATTTCTTTGGAGCGTTTTCAGATCTGTCACAAAAGTAGAATTTACAGAGTTTGGTTTAACGTTCTGAAAGAAATGTCCTCCTAGGGTTAACTCTGTGTGTGTG
>NC_041380.1:535630877-535682698 GCF_002162155.2 Triticum dicoccoides | reverse complement strand
AGCAAAGCAGAAATAACAATGAGTTGTGCGCTGTTTCTGTTAACATGTCAATGCTTGCATACAAGGTGAATATAGCAAAAGAACTTCAGAAAAAAACAATCGGACACGGAACTAGCTCAACTCACAGAGTTACAAGACTTTGCACACTGATTCGGTGTCCTCCCTTGGCCCTGGGAGTTTTGGCAAAAAATGGTTTTGCGGATGTTTGTTACATACAGGATACAGCTGTTGAAATGCTGATGAAGAATTTTGTTTTTGTTTTTGTTCAGTATGCATTCTAAAGCTGTGTGCTTGTAGGCATTCATCGCCACTTCATTCTCTACGGCCTCATGGAATACTTGAGAAAAAGGTGACCATATGAGAATCCTTCAGTTTGCACTTTCATGAAATTAGCGGGATCTGAGAGCTGACAACCTATGAATTCTTTCAGCCTCGACAGACAATTCTCGGCGGATGAAGTTTTGCAACTGCTGGACCGCTTCTTCAACCTAGAAATGCTGGTGATTGAAACACTCGTCGATTTGGACTACTTTGTTACCGCTCCTCTTTTAGCTTTGTGATTGTTTTGCATCGACGCTACGACCCAAATGAGATCTTGTCTTTTGAAGACATGTTTACTTTAATCTTCTTTGTTCCTAGTTTCGGGAGCATGGGCGTTATTTTTACAGAGTTTTGTCTAAACCAAATGCAGAAACCGGACGACGATGAGAAGGATAACTTCGGTCAGACGGAAGAATTTGCCTTGCCGGACAATTTCTTCAAGAAGGAAGAATGATGTGCAAGTTAGCTGTTTCTTTGTGTTCTTTTCCCCCTGTAGTCTTTGCCCTAGAAGCCTGGAACAGAACACCCATATATATGCTGATGAGCTGTGTTGGTGCTCACTGACTTGACCTGTGCTGTTGTACAGATTCTGTTCTGCTCGGGTACCCGATGAACTGTTATGAGTCTGCTCATTTAGGTTTGGAATTATGTGTTTCGCTTCAATCGTTTCCTTTGTGTCGGCAGTTCGTTGTTAGCTGAAACTGAAAGCAGTTTGCCGATCCGTGTCCCCGTGGTGTGCCTGGGGATGATGGTGTGGCTGCTGCATATTGACAGCATTGTTAATAGTATAGCCAACTGCTGGCTATATAGTGTTGCCATGTCGCGTATAGTCATCACTTATAGTCACCTATACAATAAAGTTAGCTATAAGGTTGGCTATAAGAGTAATTTTTTTTCATTTTATCTCTATCTTCCTCTTTATATGTATTGCATTTGCTTAGGAGTACGCATATAGCTAGGCTTTTGCATGAGAGTCCTCTTCCATCATTATTTTCACGTCTCTCTCCTTCATATAGGCAAAAATGCCATGTAAGCAGACTATAAGTTCATTATTGTACTTGCTCTGATTACGATCACCCCGACACCTCCACTGGCACAAATCAGTCCCCTCTTGTTGTTCAAAGGGTGGTCCGGACAAATCTTTCAGGCCCTCTTTGGACTGCATGGATTATACAGGATTATTTCCTAAGGATTAGTGGATTGCCTTTGGATCAAATGAATGTTGGCACTCACATTCCTTTTCATAGAAATTTGAACATCCATTGAAAGTCTGGAACCCATTTTAAAAGTTGATCATGTAGGATCGAGACTTTCCTGTTCACTGACTTAACCTGTGCTGTTGTACAGCTTCTGTTTTGCTTGGATACCCGATGAGCTATTATAAGTCCGTGCATTTAGGTTCAAAATCACGTGTTTCGCTTCGGTTGTTCCCTTTGTGTTGTCATCCCGTTGTTAGCTGAAACTGAAAGCAGCCTGCCTATCTGTGCCCCCGTGGTGTGCCTGGGGGCTGGGGATGAGAGTGTGTGTGGCTGGTGCATCTTACTGCAATCGCCACGCCACCACCGTTGGCACAAATCAGTCGCCTGCTCTCTCGTTGTTCAGCAAGGGTGGTCCGGTCGAATGGTCCAGGCCTCATTCGGTTTGAAGGTTTTTTTACAGAAAAAAAGCATAGGAACAAAGATTCCAGAGAAGAATGTCCTATAGATGCATTCGGTTTGTAGAGCGGACGGGAATTTTATAGAAATATTATTCATTTTCTGTATTTTTCAAGGAATCTATAAATCCACTTAAAGCTCTTTTTTGTGCGTATAAACGTGGGAAGACAATTTCTTAGAATGACAAGTGACATCCTATCAACTTTCTGTACTGTTCCTAGATCCTATGGATAAACCCTGGCGACGTCAGCGCGCACCCCACCAGTCGGTCACCCTCACCCACACCGCGGCGCCACCACGGCCGGCACGCACATGGCGACAGGGGACGGGGCACACACTTCCTCCGCTCCCTTTCCCTTGCCGATGTGATCCCCCGCCGCCTCCGCCCTCGCCCTCACTCCGTCCCCGCGCCGATCCCATCGCCCCCAGGAAATGTCTCGCCACCACCACCACCACCACCACGACCCGGCCCCGCCGCCCTGCTGCTCCTGCTGCGCCTGCGGCTGCTCCCCGCCGCCGTGCGGCTACTACGCGGTGCCCCCTCCCCAGCCGGCGCCCGGGTCCGACCAGCTCCTCCACGCCATCGCCGCGCATCTCCTGCTCAGCTCCGCGCCCCCGCCTCCCCCACAACCCCAGCCCCACCCGCAGCCCCACCCTCAGCCGCCGCCGAATCCCGCCGCGCACCACGCGAATCTCTACGCCTCCTACGCTTACCAGCACCAGCACCAGCACCAGCAGCAGCCGGGATCCGCCCCCCACGCGGCCTATTCCCACCCGCCCGCGGCCGCCCCTGCGCCGCCGCCGCCGCAGCATCAGCACCAGCAGCCGAACCCGCCCGACCACGGCCAGCTGCTGCTCCACTCGCTCCTCCGCCGCGTGGCCGCGCTCGAGACCACCCTGCCGCACTGCTTCCCCTCCCCTCCCGCACCGCCGCATCCCCAGCAGCCCAACCCCCGCCGGCATCACCGCGCCGCGCACGCGCACCAGGAGGACCCGCGGTCGCGGTCGCCCTCGCCCCCGCCCCCGCCCCCGCCGCGTCGCGCGCGCCGGGGGCCGCCGTCCGAGAGGGAGCTCGCGGCGCGCACCATCCAGGAGCACTTCCGCCGCTTCCTGGCGCGGCGCTCCCGCACGCTGCGCCAGCTCAAGGAGCTCGCCATGCTCCGCTCTAAGGCCGCGTCCCTCCGGGCGGCCCTCTCCGGCTCCGGCCGCCGCCGGTGCAAGGACCCCATGGCCGTCTCGGAGGCCGCCCTGGGCATGCTCTACCGCCTCGACGGGATCCAGGTGATGCAACGACCTCTGTTCGGTCCCATCGGTTATATGCCATTGGTGTGGGGTTTTGATGCTGGATTTCGGACCAGGGAGGGGACCCCATGATCCGGGAGGGGAAGCACGCCGTGAGCCGGGAGCTCGGCCGGATACTGGAGTTCGTTGACAAGGTGCTCCTCAAAGAGCAGGAGGAGATGGGCGTGGACGGCGCATTCGACGATTATCCTGAAGGTTGTCATGGGATGAATCGCCCAACTGTGAACAGGAAGGTAAGTTTCCGCGGTAATGAGGCCAATACCGAGGCTGATGAGAGCTCTGAGAGCTCGAGTTCTGCCGAGGCCGATGAGAGGAAGGCTGCAAACAGCAAGAAGAGTGCCAATGGCAAGCCTGGGCTTGCAGCCCCAGTGCCAGTACACATGGAGTCAAGGAGAACTGGAGGGGAAATGTGATAACCCGGTCTCGCATCTTGTAATGTTACCTCATGTTTAGAATCATGTTTCTTGAAATTAGATTGGAGCCTGCTAGTTGGTAGAGTTTGTGCTGCAACTACGATGTTTAGACTGTTGTATTACCTCTCTTGTCACATTTGTCTCTGCATTGTACCACTGGTAGTTTTGAACATTCAGAATCTAGATTGGATCATTTTGTCACACACGTGGACCATTTTGTTGCACTAATTATGTCATGTTTCTTGTGGGATCTTGGTCAAACAGCATGTGTTTAGGTGAGCTGTACGTCATGCTCATCTCCTTACCAATGAATCGGAACATGTTTACACAACTGCACCTTGTTCTGATGTTGTCATTAATAGTTCTAGATCGCTTCTTGACCTTGACAGATTGAAGTTGTGGCTTTATCCTTTGACCCGCTTGTTAATTATCGCATGGGGTCAGTTTGGTTATGCCTACGTATGCTGCTTACATGTGCTGGGTAAGTGTTTCTCCATTAGTTGGGCCATCCATGTGATGATGTTTTCAGCCATAACTTGTAACAAGTTTTCTCTGGTGGTTTCATCGTTAAGTCGGTATTGTCTGAATCTGTTGAATGAAATCAACTTTTCCCATTTTGGATCTAGAAAATAACATTTTGTTTGGGGCCCGCTAATTTTTCTTGCTTCGTCTGATCGTTGGGCCTGGTTTCTTATACAGGGTTGATCATTTTAGCAGGACGATGAAAAACAACATGTGAATCACAGCAGGCCTTGAGTCTCTTCGGTGCTCAATATACACCGTCAGGTAGGCATTTATAGCATGACCGTACAGGGTTCTTGAAATTAGAAATGAATAAGAGCCGTTACTGGCCTGTTGCTAGAACATGTGACTTACTAAGGCTGAGGTGATGCTAGTTTTTGTATGCTGAAAGATTCATGTTGTTTTAACGCTTCAATAGGGGATCTGCGTTGTTTTTCGCAAATGTGTATTTTCTTTAGTTTTTGAGATTTGTGATAACTCAGTCTTTCACTGAATGCTACCTCATGTTTAGGATCATGTGGATTGTCTTGCTCTTACAGTACTAAGGTTCTTCTGCACCGGTATTTCTCGAGAAAAGATTGGAACCTTTTAGTCGGTAGGGTTAGTGCTGCAACTACTATGTTTAGACTGTTGTATTGCATCTCTGTTACATTTGTTACTGCATTCTACTACTGGTAGTTTGAACATTGAGAACATACATTGGATCATTTTGTTGCACTAATTTTGACATGGTTCTTCTGGGATCTTGGGCAAACAGCATGTGTGTTGTTTGTCAAGGTCATTTTTGTCAATGAATCAGAACGTGTCTACACAACTGCACTGAGTTCTGATGTTGTCATTAAGAGTTCAAGATCGCTTCTCAACCTTGATTGATTGAAGTTGTAGCTTTATTCTTTGGCCCACTTGTTGGTTATTGTATGGGGTCAGTTTGATTGTGTCCACGTATGCTGCTTACATGTCTCGCATAATGCTAGTGTTTCTCCAGGAGGTGGGCCATCCATGTGATGATGTTTCGAGCCATAAGCCCATAACTCATGACGAGTGTCTCTGGGTGCTTGTTAAGTCGGTATTGTCTGAATCTGTTGAATGAAATCAGCATGCCCATTTTGGATCCGGAAATATAATCTTCTTTGGGCCTTGCTAACGTTTCTTTGCTGGGCCTGGTTCGTTATATGGGGGTTGATCATTTTAGCAGGACTATGAAAAAAGGACATGTGAACCGCATCTTGGATCATGTTTAGACTATTGTTTTCTCTCTCTGTTACATTTGTTACTGCATTGTACTCCCTTCGTCCCTAACTAAGTGTCTCAACTTTGTACTAAAGTTAGTACAAAGTTGTACTAAGCTTGAGACACTTATTTTGGGACGGAGGGAGTACTACTGATAGTTTTAAACATTGAGAGTCTAGCTTGGATCATTTTGTTCCACTAATTATGTCATAGTTGTGGGATCTTGGGCAAACATGTGTTTAGGTGAACTATACGTCATGCTCATCACCTTATCAATGAATCAGAACGCGTCTACACAACTGCGCCGATTTCTGATTTTGTCATTAATAGTTCTAGATTGCTTCTTGACCTTGACAGATTGAAGTTGGTGCTTTATCCTTTGGCCCGCTTGTTAATTATCATATGGGGTCAGTTTGGTTGCGTCTACTTATGCTGTGTACACGTGTTGCATAAGTGTTTCTCCATTAGTTGGGCCATCCATGTGATGATGTTTTCAGCCATAATTCAGTAACAAGTGTCTCTGGGTGTTTCATCGTTAACTTGGTATTGTCTGCTCCGTTGATTGGAATCATCTTGCCCATTTGGATCCGGAAATAAAATTTCGTTTGGGCTTTGCTTACGCCTTTTCTTTTTCTTTTTTCCTTTTTTGATCGCTGGGCCTGGTTCGTCATACAAGGTTGATCATTTTAGCAGGACCTTGATGAGAAGAACATGTGAACTGCAGCAAGGCTCGAGTCTCTTCGGTGCTCAATATACACAGTCAGGTAGACATTTCTAGCATGGCTGTACAGGGTCAGGGTTCTTGAAATTAGAAATGAATCAGATCCGTTACTGGCCTGTTGCTAGAACAAGCGACTTACTAAGGCTGAAGTGATGCTATCTTAATGTAGTTTTCTGTATGCTGAGAAGACTCATGTTGTTTTAACGCTTCAATTGAGGATCTGTGTTGTGCCTCTCAATGCTGCACAAGTCCTCGAATAGCTGAACTGATAGATGGAAGTTTGTGGCTGGAAAACACTGAGGTTAGACTCTCTAATGGTGCTAGCCTGGAGTGCTGAATCATTAGCAAAGGGGTGCCTCGCCCTTTGTCGTGCCGGTACGCCAAAGCTAATGAAACACCCTTGTAGACCTCGATGGAAGGAGAACGTGTCATTTTTGCCTGTGCAACTGATGGAGAGTGAATCTGCAACCCTTAAACTATTCGATGTAAACATACAAATGAAAGGATAGTTGCAGCCAAAAGGAGGTATGCCGACCAAGTGGTTAACCCTGAACTGGCGGAGGTCATCGCTATGCGTTGTGCACTAGAATTTGCTGAAGAAGCAGGCTTCCAAAGAATTGTCGTGGCATCCGACTCTACCACTTTGGTCAGCAAAGAGCAAAGTGACAAGTGATGCGATTGGTTTTTGCCTGGCTTTTTCATCGATTATTTGGGCAATTCTCTTCTGCTTAATCAATCGACAAGGCAAATTTATTTTTTTGATAAAGAATGGATTTTATTAACTCAAAATGAAGCATCAAGAAGATACATAACACAATGAGCGTACATCCGGCCCTCTGCATAACTAGAATGCACACAGTCGATACCAATTCGCGCACACGAAAAACACGCCGATAACTAGCAACCTCATATAAGACGGAAGCTATGTGTAGGCGAGGAAAAAAGGAAAAAAAGCCCTAAAGTGGTCAGATTTGCGCGGCAAACTACAGTAATGACCATATCTGCACCAACCATCTCATGACATGACATGAACGGCGAGATTCTTCAACAGCAATGCCTTTAATAAGAGAGCGACACTCGAATGCCGCTGTCATTGGACGACGAGGCAAATTCGTTGCCTCCGTTTTTAAAAAAAAGTACTGCGATGGACCGATCTCAAACAGGTGCCATAGATTTTTATATTATAAGAAGAGTAGGGCTCCAAAGTTTGTGTCTTCTTTCTTTACTCATGGTAATCAGTCATGTAATATGGCTGCTCATGTTCCGGCAAAACCATCGGAACATGATCCTGGGTCCTGCCGGTTGGTTTAATCAAGTTCCTGAGATTATCAGGACCATTGTATGCAATGAACAATCTATGTTTGTATAAAAATGAAGCTGCCAAAAAAGACTGCGTGTACAGTTTGCATAGAAGCCCGGCTTCCCTTTCACTCGCCCACGCCATCGTAGTGATTGGCACGGCTGGTAACAGCATCAGAGAAATCTTCCGTGTCTTGTGCTCGTTGACGTTTGCCTACCACGATTTTAGTGCATCCTTCCTTCACACCGCGCGGGCAACAAAAGTCGCTCTACGCTCGGGTCTCAGATCATGTCTGCCATCACAAACGGGGAGTCGACGTCAATCTGCGATCACATCCACTTCGCTGGAGAGCGGTACATGGCCCTGCACGCAGGTCACACGTTACGTCTATCTAGAGAGACAGCATTCCGCCGGGATCGCGCCCGTCGCCGCCGCGCTCACCGGCCAGCGCGGCGACGCACGGGCGCGCCGAGCCGAGGGTTTCACGGCCGTTTCTCCCCGCGCCTTGACGACAACCAGCTGGGGATGGCAAGACTTGGGAGCTGGGGGCCGTAGTCTTTGCGTCTTCTTCTTCCCACACGCCAGCGGTGTCTGCCCAGCACAAGGCTTGCCGACATATATAGGTGAGGTGAAACGGCTGCCCGGGCAGTTTTTAGACGAGCCGGGGAAGTAGGCGGATCTCGGGGTTTTGTTACATGTATAAATGCATTTCAGAAAACGGCGATTCTTGCATGGTTTTAGTATGCTCAAAACTGCAACTTTTTCCAGAAAAGTGTGTGTATAGCTTATCTCTATCTCTACTACTAATAAACAATCAAACATAAACTTCTTTACACGCACCCTACAAACGTACACGAACCTATTACCACCGTAGGATTAGGCCCATTAAACTTAATCCAACCGCTAGCCTTGATCTAATCCGCTCTCTGTGTGCACTTAGCAATTTATGTTGACTGACCATACTCCACCAAGAGAAAAATATCAAACTTCACACCCACGTCGTCGACTCCCTACAATCACGCACGCAAAAATAGAAACTGCCATCGTTTGCCTTTGTGATTCATTCATTTCAACCCCTGAAGTCACGCACATAGAAAAAATCAACTACAATCACGCGGAAACGCCATTCAACACGCCAAAACAACCTAAAGGAGGAGTCTTCTATCTCAACCGTCGCGGCCATGGATTTGTCCAGCTGGGACTGGGGCGCCGTCGGAGATGTACCAGAGCGCACAGCAGCTGCTGCTCTCGGCACGCGACGGCGTCGTCCGCATCAAGGCGACGACGGTGTTAGGGTTATCCCTAAACGTCCGAGTGGCGACAACGACTAATGTTCGACGAGGATGGCAGGCGACGGTGGCGAGCTTCGGCAGGCCGGGCCGGGCAGCGTGTGCGGCATCGTGGGGAGGTAGGCCTGTTATGGGGGTGGTCGAGGCAGCTCACGGTGGAGGTCGCGCTCTGCAGCCATGGCATGGCCACGCCGGCAGCGGGGCCTGACCGTTTCTCGCGCGACACGGCGGACAGCGGGTGGGACTCTGGGATGACAGCGACCAGGAGGCCGGGGCTCGGCGCATCACCCGTGCAGGCGCATGACTGAGGCGGTTGACACCTTGCGAGACCAGAGACCGGCCCTGGCGTACCAAACACCAGTTTCTGCCTCTCTTAAACCATGTGTAAGATTCAAGACCCTGTTCATTTATTTGTTTTGTTCTTGCCATGTTGCATGCACTCAGTTCGTAGGGGCTATGAGTTCTTGGCTTAGCTGTCGGATCAGCTGCAGTCGTATGTTCTTTGAATGTGTTGGTTTGATGCTCGCGGACACTTGTGGCCTGCAAATTCTTTCAGTTCATGGGGAGATGGATGGGATTTTCTAATTTGACCCAACAATGTGTTCTGTTAGTTATTTATACAATTGGATCAACTTGGTAACCTAAGAATGATGTTCTGGTTATCCCTGCAAAGTATTTTTCTTGTTTCCATACTCCATTTGTGCTGAAAAGTATGTACCTATTTTACAAGGAATGCTCTACCATTTTCTAGGTGGAGCTGGAAGAAGGGGAGCTAGATGACACAGATTCAGGGGAGCAAGAAGAGGATGATCAGAATTCTGAAGAGTGTTTTGGCTACTGCAATTTTGTAACTAACTGAATTGGCCTGGTGTCAAAATAGTTGGCTTTCAGAATTTACAAAGGTGAATTGAGTGGTCAAAGAACACCTGAAATATTGGATTTAGCTTAGAGAATTTACAAAGGTGCCAATGGTATTCACGTAAGCGCACATCACAGAATGGGCAAATTAATCATAATTAGTTTCAGCTCGGTCCTATGACGAGTACACATGCACATACATAGACACTCATAGGCATGCACCCTGTGAAGCGGCTACGATAAATCATGAAGCCATGTGCCAAATTATAGAGTGCTGCTCTGAAACACCATGTAGCTATACAAGCACACGCAAGGCTGTGGTGGTGCTTTCTATTAAATCATGTATGACACACCAAACCATGTAATTTGCTACTTGAGATGTCTAAAATTCTTTGGTTTAGGGACATGCACCGAATGAACTACAAACTGCACTAATATACAAACAGATACATACATACCTGATGCGTGCTCAAGGACATACCAAGACCCCAGGCAGATACATCAAATCTGAACATACATGAGGAGAAAGAAGAGAAGTTCATTACCCCATCTGAAGATACATGAGTAAGAAGCAAGATAACAGTCGGTCATTACATAACCAGAATTAGATATTAATTTTATATTGCCAGATTTATGAAATACCATAAGAGCACTAAATCACAAAGTCCTTGAGAAATTAATTCTCTAGCTATCAAAGCAACAGGTCTATGAAATCAAAGCATTACCCTTGCCAAGATCATCATCAGCGCCACCATGGACGTCAACAGCAGGGCCAACAACTGAATGTGGTAAACAAATATGCCTATCACATCAAGGAAATGTTCCATAGACATCTCCATGGATTTCTTAGAACAATAAAAATACTGGGCAATGCAACTCAAAATCAAAACATATATACTCTTCGATTCAGACTTGTTACTCCCATACCCTTTCGGCACCTCCTTCTTCTCCCTCGGGAAATCTGAACCATTAAGGGCCTTCTCATCAACACAGCCACCAACTAAGCTGATGATTTCTCATATAAAAAATACTAAATGGGACACTCATTCATGGTAACCACCATGACGAGCTTAATAGTATTACAAAAAGAATTGCCAGATTTTATATTCAAATGTCATATCTGAATGTAGTATGCTTAAAAATTTGCATATGCTACCTGATTAGTTAGTGTAGGCATGACAGGCTTGCACTTGTTGTTCCATTTTAGCTCTTGAGAACCACATGACACTGAATTCCTCTTAAATAATAACTTCTCCAACTTCCTTTCTTTCATGAAGATAATGTATCATCTTTTGAAAAGATATTGTATCATGTCAACCAGTGCTGCAATCTAGAGCAGAATAATACTTAGTTAAATCAGCTTTTCTAACAAAGCCCTATAACAGAGTAAATTAGACATGGTCTTGGGAACATTCATGGTGATTTCTCAATGAGGCGATGCACCTGGCGACGAACCGAATTTACAGGGGTGGAGCAGGCGGCGGGGTTGGAGAGAGAGACTTTCCTGGGCCCAGACGACCGCGCAAGAGAGGATGGAGAGGCTCATGGCGGCGACGGCGAGGGCATCCGGAGGAGCGAGAAGCCCGTCGCCGGCGAGCATGCCGAGCTCGAGCGCCTCCTCGAGCACTTCGGCCACCGGATTCGGAGAAGGAGCGGGGTAGAGAAGGCGCATGCGAGTGCCACGCCTCCGCCTCTGCCTCCACCGGCGCCTAGCGCTGGTGCGAGCATGCCGACCTCGAGGGCCTCCCCGGCCACTTCGGTGACCGATTCGACATGAAGGGGAGGAAGAGCAGCGACTGCGAAGGGGAGCCTCCACCTGACCAGGGAGTACCGGCGGTGGTGACGAAGGGGAGCGTTGGCCGGACCAGTGAGCGCCGGCGTTCATGAGAAAGGGCGCCAGGCTGTGGGGTGAGGGATGTGGCCACCATGGGAGAATGGGGAACGGGGACAGAAATGTAGAGGGACTGAGGGGGCGGTGGGGAGGATAACTAACTTTTTTTATCATCAGTTTTTAGTACTCCTACTAATTAATGGTTACATATTGCTGGAGTATTAGGCAGTGACCGGAGAGAGATTGTGAGTTTTTTTAAAAAAAGATTGTGAGTGAGTGCGACTTCCTCCAAATCAATTTTTTATCTTCTAAAAAGATCCATTCTAGGTGTCGGCTGCCCCTCCCTCCCCTCGTGTGATGCTCCTGCGAGCGCCGGCGGGGGCGGGGGAAACCCTAGCCGCCGGAGCCCAATCCCCATCTCTCCCCCTTCTCTCTCGCTGCCGCCGGCTAGCGCTTTCGGGCAAAGCCCGGTTGGCGCGGTGGCGGCGGGGCCCCTTCTTCTCCTCTGCTCGGAGGGGCCGGTGCAGGACGACGGCTGTTGTTGGCAGCGTGGGGCTGCCGCAGGGCCCTGCGACGTGGCGGTGGGCGCGTGGTGCGGCGGCCGGAGGCGGCGCATCGGCGTGCTCCGCAGGCGCCGGGCCATGCGGGGGCCGGTGCGGGGGACGGAACGGTTGCCGGGGGGCTGTTCCTCTAGGTGTCCTTGGGTTGTAAGCGTGGGCCGGACCTAGTGGCGGGCACCGGATCCGGCGTCCAGCGGCCTGAGGTGTTGCTATGGTTCCTTCCCGCGGGCGTGGAGGTAGGGCAAAGGGTGCTCGGTGGTGATCTTGGCGTTGGACCGTGGGAAAGGAGCTTGCTTGAGGAGTCGATGACGGGCCAGGGCGCCGAAGTGGATACTCGGTGGCCGGTGTGTCTCTCTTCCGTTGTGGCAGTGTCTGCCTCTCTGGGTGCGTTCGCTGGCGGTGGGTCGACGTCACAGGCTGATCATCGGGGCAGGAGTTTGACTCGGTCCTCCAACCCGGGACATGTTGCTCCTCGTGGAGCTCCGGGTCTACTTCGACCATCCCTACGTGGGCATCTACGATTTGTATGGCAATTTTAGTTGTAACAAACGTCAGGGTGGTGTTACTTTGTGCCACACGTGTGGCATTTATCATTTGGTTATGAAGATCTTCTTTTGACAGTTTTTGACATCACCAGCTTTTGACTCTTTTTACAACCAACTTTTGACACCACTATATATTGTTGCACCACTGTATAGCTTCTGCACATTCATTCATATTTCATGATATCCTACATATCGTGGCAAATTTTATCCCACAAAAACGAGTTAAGAGGATGATTATACGAACGATCCACTTAGCAATGGTGTTTATTTAAATAATTGTCTCATAACTAAGATGTACATAAAAGTTTACTCTTGTGGCCATACGTGCGTTGCACGTGCACACTTACTAGTACGTAGTAAAAGAAACATTTGAGATCGCATGTTTAACTAAACTGACGTTGCATTTTTTTTTCCGAACCGACTCGAATGGTGTAAGAAATTCAACCCCAGACGACATAAATGTAGATGGACCGTTATATATCTTTAGTCTAGTTGTTTAATTGTCCAAGTCAATGTAAACCATTTTTTTGATGAGATTGTTATGTTGTCGGTGTTGTACTAAATAGCTGGTGATATTTATAGCGGCGATCGAATAGTATGTGCGATGAACGACACCCTTGATGATATAATCCAAGATCTGCTACAGCAAGGGAAAAAACTGAGTGCCCATCTGTGAGTCTTTTGTGACTTGATTAGGTTGCCAAATTGAGACAAAAGTCTTTGATTCTCGCCGCATTTCAGAAGAGGGTGGCTTTAGCATAGTTTAAGGATATTGGAAATAACAACTTATTTTCCAAGAAAAGTGTATCTTACTGTAGTAAAAAATAAGAACTTGAAGTTGTGTGTTTCACTATATTGACGTTGCATTTCTAGAAGCAGACTTGGACATAAGAAAATCAATCCCAATCGATTTAATGTGGATGGACCGGTATATCTTAGGGATAGGCTAGTTGCTTAATTGTCTAAGTCAATGTGAACCATTTTTGGGCGAGATTGTTATGTTGTCAGTGTCGTACTAAATGGTTGGTGATATTTATAGCAACATTTGAATAGTATGTGTGATGAATGACACCCTTGATATAACCCAAGATCCACTGCAGCAAGACAAAATTGAGTGCCCACCTCTGAGTCATGTGTGATCTCATTAGCTCGTCAAATCAAGATACACGACTTTACTCCATTGCCTCCTTTAATCCTAAAAGATTGGCTGCTCTATTGCCCTTACTTCATGCCGAACCATCTCTAGCAGTGAAAAACCACATTTTATCGGCGTAGAGACCTAGATGGGCCTCTACTTATCCATTTTCTATAATGTCTTCTTCATCATAGTCAGACGCCCTTACCTTCTCCCATTCTATTGTCGTTTGTGACTACTGAATCAACACCACCTCCTGGCAATAACCTCTTGTCGTCATCTTCTTAGTCTTACCATTGATCAATACGCCAGCTCATCCCACCCCCGCCCAACGCATCCTACTTGAACTACCACTAGATAAAATTACTAACTGTTATTATAAGTCCAGGTGGCGGTATGAATCTTATACCCCGATGAACCCTAACCCGAACCATCATCGGTGAAGATGTCGCGACTTCCTGGCAGAGATGAAGGTGATGTCAACAACATTATCGGTTATGTTTTATTTTAAAAGTCAATAAATAAATTAAATTACCAGCTAAAATCTACATTTGATATGGAACCACATTAACAACAAAAAAAATCTTCCACATCGTATTGACTTGACTAACGTGAAACAAAAGCTTGCTTTTTGTATCTCAATAAGTAGATTCAACGGCACATATGTCCATTTTCAATATATAATCACATCATAACAATATACGAATCTCCGCATAAAATCAATGACATAAAATTTTGATGTGAGATGAAGTACGTCTTATCGATTATGTTTTTCTCGAATACGCACGAGTGTGCGTATCATATATTAAGAGAGGAAAGGGGAAGAACCCCAAGCACAGTTATTTACAGAGTGTTTACACAACGCACTCCACCACACGCCGACCTAAAGGGACTACTCACCCTCGGCCCGCCCATCTACCCCTACAAAGGAGACTTGGAGGTCACCATGCAAGATGCCTGCCTGCCTTCATGTCACACACTCGGAGGCAATCCGTCGTAGGACATGTTGCTCGTCCGGCCTCACTCCTTCAAACACGATAGAATTTCTGTGTTTGCAGAACTCCCACATGACTAGCAGGTGGATGGCTCGTAGGGTCTTGGCATGCTTTCCATGAAGTATGGTCCTTGTGCACCATGTTGGTAGCTCGTCTCCCACTGACGGTGACAGGCCCATCGTGCCCAAAACTTATCGATTATGTTCGTCTTACCGGTTATGTTTCATTTTATAAGTCAATAAGAAAACTAAAGTGGCGGCTAAAATCTACATTTTTTGCAGGCCAATAAGTAGATTCAATGGGCACGTACGTCTGTTTTCAACATGTAATCACATCATAACAATACATCACATTTATGTGCAACACTTAGGGCACATCTAGATGTAACTTTAGAAAGACGGTTATTAGAACCGGGCTTTTTACCCCTTTCCATTGCAAAGAACGGAAATACAACCAGTTCAAACTAGAAAAACAGGAGGGGGGGGGGGGGAAGAGGCATAGCGAGTTCTTGCACTACCAGGAAACCCACCATACTCGCTCGCCGTCGAAACGAGTATCATGGGGCGAAAACCTGGGTAGCACAGCATAACACCTAACCTATTACATTCTCAAAAGATCAGATCAAAGTATCAAAACACACAGTCGCATGAAACTCGAAGGGGAAACAGTATTGGGATCGCACGCCCGTCATCTCCTCATCCAGCACACCTCCAGAGAGCATCAGGCACCTTGGATTGGTTTCTTGACAGCACCACACATCTTCATCAGCTGCATCGTCCCAGTCCTGATCATCTCAGCTCCATCGCGAAGATCCTTGGCGTCCTCTCCTTGTTGAAGCCCTGTCCAATATAATAGAAAGGAACATAGAGAAAACACAATCTTAAAAGGAGTCTTAATTTGTTTCTTTTTAAAAGTAGCTCGATTGCGTGCCAACCAAATGGCCCAACATACGGCCGCTAGGCTCACCGTATGAAACTTTTGCTTCCCAGGAAGGAATTTGTGGCACCACACAAAATATTGCCAGTAGTCTGACGGGCATCTATCGGTGCCAAGAGCTACTCCAATGGATCGCCAAACAATTCTGGCCACGGGACAAGTAAAGAACAAGTGCTTCACTGTTTCCACCTGTTTGCAGAAAGAGCAACAGGGATTCCCTGTCCAATTTCTTTTGCTCATCACTTGTCTAGTAAGGACTGCGTCTTGCGACATTTGCCACAGAAAGATCTTGATTTTAAGAGGGATCTTGGCTTTCCAAATCCATCTATAATGGCACCCACTCAGGGGTTTCTCCAGCATTTTATATACTGCTTAGTGGTGAATTTGCCATTCTGGTTAAGTCCCCAGAAAATACGATCATCCCTCTCAGTAAGGGGGATTTTATTGACCACAACACGCATATCTTCCCATTGCTTGGATAATTCAGGGGTAAGCCTACGTCTGAACATAGAGGCGTCGTCAAGCCTATCTTTTCGGTCCAGGGTGCTTGTTGGGTAGTTGCAGATTTCAAACAAGCGCGGATACTGATCTTGAAATGGGATCAGCCCATTTATCGGATCTTTCCACAACCTGATCAAGTTCCCAGCCCCAGTCTCAATCTTTCTACCCATCATATATATATCTTTAATCTTGAGCAAAGCTTTCCAACAGGGCGAGTCAGAGAATTTGGGGGAAACTTCAGCAACAGAGGTGTTGCGAAGATATCTGGCCCGGACTATATCTTTCCATAGCCCGTTTTGTGTCTCTAATTTCCACCACCATTTGACCATGAGACTAATATTTTGCTTTCTAAGATCTTTAATACCTAAACCCCCTTTGTCTTTGGATCTACATATCTTGCTCCATTTAACAAGATAGTATCTCCTCTTTTTGTTGCACCCTTGCCAGAAGAACCTACGTCTGTGTTTGTCTAGCCTCTCGATGAAAGTCTTATTCATGAGCCACATAGACATGTGGTAGAGAGATATCTGTGTGACAACAGAATCAAGCAAAGTGTGCCTCCCTCCTATTGAGGCATCGTTGCCGATCCAGGCCTCGAACCTCTTGAGGTACTTACCAACAATAAACTCCCAGTCAGAAGATTTTAGATTAGTATAGCTCACAGGCATTCCCAAGTATTTGAGAGGGAAACTGCCAACCTCACAGTTGAAGATTTCTGCATATTTTTTCACCGTATTTTCATCTCCACCCACAGTGAGGATCTCACTTTTCTGAAAGTTAACTTTCAGGCCAGACATCATTTCAAACATATATAGCAGCAACTTCAGGTTGACAGCCTTATCAGCATCATCCTTGATACAAATGATTGTATCATCTGCATATTGCAGGACCGCCACCCCATCAGGGATGAGGTCTGCAGCCAAGCCCACAATAAGTTTGTTTTTTGGGGCATTTTTGATCATTTAAGTGAGGCATTCAACTGCTAGGTTGAACAGGAAAGGAGAGTGTGGGTCCCCCTGCCTAACCCCTTTTTTGCTTTGAAAATACGGCCCAACACTACCATTTAGTTTGATGCTCACCGTCCCATTGTGCAGTATCTTTTCAATCCAACCACACCAGGTTTTGTCAAAGCCCCGCATCTTGTGGCATTCTAGGAGAAAGTCCCAATTCACCTTATCATAGGCCTTTTCAAAGTCCAACTTAAGGACGATTCCCACTTTCTTCTTAACATAAGTGTAATTAAGGATTTCATGAAGGGACAGGACCCCGTCCATGATGTTTCTCCCTTTTACAAAGGCGTTTTGAGTAGTACTAATGAGTTTGTTCGCATAAATGGCAACTCTACGGTCAAGAACTTTGGTGATCAACTTATATGGGCATCTCAACAAGGAGATAGGCCTGTATTGTTGGATTTTCTCGGCTTCAAAAACCTTAGGGAGTAGAGTAATAACTCCATAGTTAAGCCGTTGAACATCCAGTGTCCCTTGGTGGAAAGCTTTAAAAAGGGCCATAATGTCATTTTTGACTATATCCCAGCACACCTGATAGAACTCAGCAGGAATATTATCGGGTGCAGGGGCTCTATTAGGAGCCATGTCGAAAAGAGCCTCTTTGACCTCTTGTTCTGTAAATTCTCGACAAAGATCTTTATTATCTTTTTCGTCTAATTTCTCTTCAGGGGACCAGGTTCCCGGGTCAAGATGAACCCGGTTATCAGGGGCTGGTCCAAACAGCTCTTTGTAGAACTCAGTGGCGTGTGCAATCAAATTGTCCGTGCCTTCAATCAATGTCTCTCCCACTTTAAGTGATTGGACTGTATTTTTACGTTTCCGTCCATTAGCAATTTTATGATAATAGTCAGTGTTCAGGTCTCCTTTGAGCAGCCAGCGCTCGTGGGACTGTTGAAGCCAAAATATTTCCTCATTAACCAGGAGCTCATAGAGCTCAGCGTTGATGTCCATTTTTCTACTATACAAGTCAGGAGGCAACATATCTTCTTCTTCCAGTTTCTCAAGCATAGCTAGTTCCATACGTAGTTCTTCTTTCTTTTTCTTATCATGCCCATACTTATTCGAGCCCCAACCTTTAAAATAAGTTTTGATTCTTTTCAGCTTGATGTTCAGGGTATCAATTGGATCTGATGAAGCTACATTTCTAGCCCAAATTCTCCTCACAGTGGGCATGAACTTGTCATCATTGATCCAGGACAGGTTAAAACAAAATTCGCGGGGTTTCGGGGCTTCGCGCCCCTCTTCCCTAGAGGACAGCAGGAGTGGGTTATGATCAGACAGCTCCCGAACTAGTTTCCTCACTGAGACCAATGGGAAAATATCTTCCCAACATTCAGACATAAGGATTCGGTCTAGTTTTTCTAGCGTGGGATGAGTCTGGTTGTTAGTCCAAGTATACTTCCCCCCATTGATGTGGATCTCCCTAAGAGCTAGTGTATTGATAATGGAGTTAAATAGGTCAGTGGCTTTATTGTTCACCATCTTTTTATTCTTCTCTCCCGAATGTCTCAGGATATTAAAATCTCCCCCCACAATGTAGGGTATGGTCATGCCACTACAAAAGGATGCTAGCTCCACCAGGAATTCATTTTTGAATTCATCATGCGCCGATCCATAAACTACCAATAGCCCCCATTGAATTTTCTTCTTTTTGTCAAACAACACTAGTTGTAGAACATATTTTGTCAAACAACACTAGTTACCAATAGCCCCCTAGATTTGCCCATAGAGGGCACCCAGTTCCACTGGAATATGTCAAAGGGGTCAATTCTTCTCAAACACTTAGGTGTGAATTCTTTTTTTATAGTTTCTTGTAGACCCAGGAAGTCAAGGGAATGGTCACTAATCATGTCTGAGAGGCAGGTGGCCATCCCTTTCTTGCCTACCCCTCGACAGTTCCAAATGAGGCCTCTCATTTGGAACGTTTTTTGTGGAATTTGGCTCTAGTAACCCTACCAGGAGACGGGGCAGGGTTACATAACAATTCTTTCTCAGTGTTGTTTCTTTTCTGACTCCTAGTCACAGGCCTAGAAATTTTGATATTGGATTTATTATGTTTTTTCTTCTTAGGTTTCACAGAAGAAATACGCTAAAAAATATGCTCTTCCTGGTCCAACCACTCTAATATCACAGGGGTATTCCTGCCTAAGCCATTTGTCACAGTCATGTTATCCTGCTCGTTATCATCATTATTATCTTCTTTTTTATCATCTAATTCTTTTCGGGCGCACTCAAGCTCTCTAATAATGTCAACAACAACGAAATCATCATTGGGTATTTTTACCCCTATCTTATGAGCTCTGCTAATTAACTCATTATCAGAAAGCACATCAAATGAATTTTTGGAGGTAGGAATATTATTACCTTCTAGATTCCTCTTACTAGCCATTTTTTGGCCTTATCCTGCACCTTGTCCTGCATTCCAGAAAGGTTACGCTTGCTGAATCTCAGCGGGGCTTCAGTTGCTAGTGGAGGAGTGAGAATGATCTCTTCAGTGCTTTCAGGGGACGGGAGTTGTACCACATAGCTGCACGAAGTCTTGATCCCAGGGTCCACCTCACCAGTTACCTCCACAATCTGAGAATGGTTAGAAGCAGCCTGACAGGGTGATGCAAAATTATTATGTATGGCTCTCTTCACCTGAATGACTTGAGCAGTTTTCTCCATGACAACAGGATTCCTGGGGACAATCCAGTTGGAGGAATCTCCCTCGCCATCCTTCATTTTCTCCTCAATTTCTCTTTGTAATGTTTCAATGAGCAGGGAATTGTCCTCATCACTTTCAGTAGAGGGAGATCCCTCTTTATCATCGTATAGCAGGCGACAGGCCTTGCCACCACGGTAAGAGCCCCCAGTATTGCCATGCCCAGCAGACTCAGGTTGCGGCATCCCTTTTTCTTGTTCAGTACGTTTCCTCTTGGGAGTCTGGTATGGCTTGGTCCTTTCATCAGGAATAGGATCAACGGTTTCTGTGTCCACAGGATTTTTAACCAAAACCTCCTCAACCTCATATGTAAACCTGTAGAAACGTCCTGCAAGCACCCCTTCAGCAGTGGCAGGGAGTTGAGCTATCGATCTACAACGGATTTTAGCTCTGACAGAGGATGGGCGATTTATGGTAGACATATCAACTTCCAGGGTAATTCCAACAAGGCCTCCCACATAATCTACAGTTTTATCACATCTCTTGTTAGGTGGAATTTTTCCGATCTTAACCCAAGCAATCTCTAACAGTCCCTCAGGAGAAAACTTGACATTGACCCCACACTTTTTCAATTTAATATTTTCAACAAAAAGAGCTCTGTCAACCTCTCTAGGGTTCGGCATTCTCATGACAAACTTTTGTGGAGTAAAGAATCTAGCAGAGCATCGCCATCCCTGGACAACGTAAACACTCAACTCATGTTCAATATCTTTGGTCTGAGCAGAGCCATCAGTAATGGTAACAACAATGTTGAAAATGTTATCCCTACTCCGCCTATCCACGCTGTAATCAGGAATGTAAAAGAAGCCCTGACCCTTAGTTTGAAAAGCACACATCACAGGTGTGTAATCCCAAGGAAAGAACTCATTGCAGACAAAGGACAAGTGACCTCCCTTTTTACATCTATCACAGAGAGCCTGAGGACACCTAACAGTGAAATGCCCAGGAAGATGGCAGATCTGACAAGCATCACAAGGAGGAACGATAGTACCAGAGGAGTAGTACTCGCGGTTAGCAGCAGTGGCAGTGTTCTTGTCGAAGGCGTGGTGAGCCTTGTCGCTTCCGGCATCACCACCACGCAGCTCCTGGCGGTGGGGAGGAGGTGCCTGCTGCCCATCGGTTGTCGCCGGCACCTGAGACTCCTGCAGGTCGCCACCATCCCCATCCCATCTGGATTGCCGGGTTCGGTTCGCCTGCAGGGCGCCGGCCGCCTCATCCCACTTGTCGTTGGTGGTGGAGGAGCTTCCCATCACCGTCTTGCGCTTCCAGACGTTAGAATCAAAGCCGCGGCCGCGGCCACGATCGAAACGCCCAGCGCCGCGCCCATGGCGGCCCGCACCAAATCCGTCCCCTCTCATCTCAACAGGTGGCTTCTCTTTGGATCTAGCAGCAGGATTCGCGAAAGAACTCGTAGGTGGCTTCTCTTTGGATCTAGCAAGGGGATTTGTGGGGGATTGAGAGGCAACTACTTGGGCAAAAGAACGCAGATCGCCATAGATTTTGCCCTCCCACCAAGCAAAGCTAGGACGAACCCTAGATCTGGCGAGAGGCGAAGCGCTCCAGAAGTGGGCGAGCCCCTCGTCGAGATCCAAAATGGGGGAAGGAGTAGCAGCCGCAAGATTTATACCCGCGGCGCCCCCGGAAACCCTAGCTCCATCGCTCTCATGGCGGTTGGATCTCCCCTCGCCTACGTGTCGCCCATCCGTCCCATGGCGGACCGGTCCTTCTGCATAACTTGTTTTGTTTTTCGAGCGAGAGGGTCGCCCTTCTGCATAACTTGCCTGCCTCTAAATCAGTCGGGGGGTCGAAATCCCCAGATACGTACGTACCGTAGCTTGACTTCGCCTTTGGCCCGTCTCTGTTTTCCAGCTCCTCATGCACCTCACGCCACCGCCTTTAAAGCCAACCGCACCCTCCCAGCCCAATTTCCACCGCGTCCCTCTCGGCTCAACTCCCCCGCTCGCCACAGCCCCCCTTCCACCTCTCGCCGGGCCGCCCCTCGCCGCGCACGCGCTCCCCGAGCCACCATTCCGCCCTCCAAGAACCACCGGAGCGACGCAAGGCAGGCGGCCCAGTCGCGCGCGCGCGCGTGCGCCGGCGCAGCCATGGCGCGTTCTTGGTCCTGCGCCCTCCGCCTCCTCTTCTTGGCGTCCCTGCTCCTCCTCTGCTCCGCCCTGCCGCCGCCGCCGCCTCCGGGACGCGGGAGCGCGACGGAGCTGACGGACGCCGACGAGGCGGTCCTCGCCAGGATGTGCAACCCGCGCGCCGGCCCGCGCCCGGCGTGGTGCGAGGAGCTGCACCTGATCAAGCGGCGCGCCCTCAGGGGAGGCGCGCGGCACCGCCACCACCGCCACCACCACCGCCAGGGCGCGCCCGCGGTGCCGCTGCCCCCGCCGGGCCGCGACGAGGTCGACATGCGCTACGGCGTCTCCAAGCGGCGCGTCCCCACGGGCCCCAACCCGCTGCACAACTGAGGACGGCCGGCGACGACGGCGGGGCCAGTTCTTGCTTTCTTGGACGGATCACCGGCAGGCGCCCGGGTTCTTCAGCGAGGATCGATCGTCCTCTCTTGTTCCTGCTTTCCGCGGCGGCGCACCCCTCGACTGCGCGGCCGGAAAGGACTTACAATGGAGGAACGATCGATGCCCGCGGCCAGTAACATAGATATAGCATATGCATAGGCCAGTTCTTCTTCTTCTTCTTCTTCTTCTTCTTCCTTGGAATTCTTGGTTCTTTCGTGTCATTTTTGCTCTAGTCTAGTAGCATAATTTCGCCGTTACCCGGCTCGCGCCATCAATCAATGCAAAGGAAGAAAAGCCCGCAAGTTTTTGTGCCGCCGCCGACGTGACGTCCGCTCGATTGTCAATTTCTCGCTGTGGCTGACGGCGTGGGCACCGGCGCGACGCCACGCCATTATTTTTCTTCTCTTTCACACGTATGATGTATCCGTTCTTAAACTGAGAATGAGGCCAGGCTTGGCGTGCCTTGTATCTGACCAGAAGACGAGGCCATGCGTGCCCTGCCAGCGGCCACGGCCGTGGACGGCGTCGGCGGCCGGGCCGCGCCGCTGGGGTTTAATGTGCGCTGCCCCTCCCTGTGACGGCGAGGCAAGGTTGGAGGAGGTTTAATGGCGCACCACTGTCTGTCTGCCTCCGTCTCGCCCTTGCGTCGTGTGGCATTCATTTCGCTCGCTCGTGGTTACTAATTTCGATCTGCATTGCGAAGTTACAGTGGGAGTACGGTAGTAATTTTGACTTGTGATGATGATGACTTGGTTCTGACTTGCGGCCGTGGTAACTGACTTAACTACCTGGTCTGGGCCTGACAGGGATACGGACACGCAGTGAGGCCTCTGACTTCGGGACTAGGACAAGTCGCGAGTACTGCTACTGCGCCCACGTGTAGTGGCGCGACACCGGCACCGTTTTCAGTCATCGTGCGGTAAGTGTAACGTGTTCACATCTTTTTTACGGGCATAGTGCAACTCTAGAGATTGGCCAAAATTTCTCCGTCGCGTTGCCGTTGCATTTACCCGTACGTGGTGTCTTGGGTGCCAAAGATCTTTTCCTTAGACCTTGTACAATGGAAGATGCTCAAGAAAGGTGTTTAGAAAAATAAATCCGGCTTTCTTTAAACACCGGTACTTATTTCTACAAGATAGACACTTAACTAAGCGTCTTTCCTATAGAAATAGGCACCGGTGCTATAGAAAAACTCAGTTTATTTTTCTAAGCATCTTCCGTTATACAAGCTACTAGAAGCACCGGTGCCTATTTCTACAGAAGAGACACCTAATTACGCGTTCGTCATGTACAAATAAGCATCGGTGCTTAAGAAAAGCTTAGTTTATTTCTCCAAGCACCTTTCCTAAACACCTTGCATTGTACAAGGCCTAAATGGAACATTCATTACCATCGGCCTCCTGCGTCAACGTTGAGCTTAGCCTAATCTCTACTCTTAATGGACGAATTAGTTGAATAGTCCCCCCACTTTCAACCGGTTTATTTTCAACCGGTTTATTTTCAACCGGTTTTTTTCCATCAAATTACCCCCACCCCCACGCCCACCCACCGAAACGCGCCCAGCGAACCGGGGAGAGATCCGTTGATTTGTCTAAGGTAGGAAAGAATCTATTATTTGTTTGCTAAAGCAAATTGCATTAATGGAAGAGATCCGTTGATTTGGCTAAGATAGGAAAGAATCTATTCTTTGTTTCCTAAAGAAAAATTGCATTAATGAGAGAGATCCGTTGATTTGGCTAAGGTAGGTAAGAATCTATTATTTGTTTCCTAAAGCAAATTGCATTAATGGGAGAGATCCGTTGACTTGGCTAAGGTAGGAAAGAATCTATTATTTGTTTGCTAAAGCAAATTGCATTAAAGAAAGAGATCCGTTGATTTGGCTAAGGTAGGAAAGAATCTATTATTTATTTCCTAAAGAAAATTGCATTAATGAGAGAGATACATTGATTTGGCTAAGGTAGGAAAGAATCTATTATTTGTTTCCTAAAGCAAATTGCATTAATGGGAGAGATCCGTTGATTTGGCTAAGGTAGGAAAGAATCTATTATTTGTTTGCTAAAGGAAATTGCATTAATGAAAGAGATCTGTTGATTTGGCTAAGGTAGGAAAGAATCTATTATTTGTTTCCTAAAGAAAATTGCATTAATGAGAGAGATTTGTTGATTTGGCTAAGATAGGCGGTTTTTGCGGTTCTTGGCGGCTCAGTGTGAGGTGGGGCGAGGTACAAAAAAATATCATGGAAGGTGAGACGGAAAAAAACCTGGGAGGTGGGAGTTGTCCCTGGTTAACCTACGAAATTTCATAGATTTTTTTAGGACGAAAAAAAAACCAGTGGAGGTGGGACGAAAATTGGCCGGCGGAGACTACCACCTCCCACTACTGACTTTTTTTCGTCCGGTTTTATTTCATCCCACCTCCCACTACTGACTTTTTTCTTAATTAATAACTCCACCCTCCTGCTGGTTTTTTTCTAATCTAATTCAATTTATTGATCCTTCCTTAGTCACAATGCACTTACATGTAGCCCCGACAGATCGGTTTCCATATGAAATAAAACACAATCATCAATCAATCCTTGGTTCTCTTTTATAGGACTTGTTGCCATACATGAACCATACGATAACTTCCATATACAAAATAAAGGGAAACACAATCAGGTTTCCTTCCTTTCCAAAGTTCTAGCCACCGACCCCCTCCCCAGACCGCGTTCTTTTTCCCATGCCACCATCGACAATCTGCTCTCCCATTTCCTCGTCCTCCCCACGTTGTGAAGTTCCAACGCACAACTACACAAACACCAGTGACATAGAAAACCACCGCCTCCTCCTCCGCGCCACCGCCTACTCTATTTTTCCCCTTTGTGTGGTGACCTGAATGGAAGGCGGTGGATCTGGGATGCGCCTGGTTCCACAAGACGTCAGGCGTAAGGAAGGATGGAAAACCACCGGCTGGATGGCCAAGGGTGGCCCATTGAAGGTTTGAAACCTCCTATGACGTAATTTTGTGCAACCTGCATGAAGATTGTAGGAGCTATCCATGTGGTCGTTCCATCGGCAACAAGTACGTATTGGATAGCACATAATTTGAAATTCTTGACGGAGTTGACTGACCATGACTTTGACTCTCACAATGTTGCATGTTCTTCGGAGTTGACTGGTGGCGTTTTTAGGTTATTACTACCATGAAGATGAGAGGAACATCGAGAAAAATCCTTTCCCTAAAAAATGGATGGGAGGAATATCTTGGTCTATGATTTCATGATGAATAGGACCCTGAGAAAGCAGTGGATGATGCCCCGTTGATTCTCTTTGAATTCGGCTACTGTGGGAATGTGTATAGTCAGGCTTGGAGTGAGCGCTCCATGCATGTGTGTCACTGGCACTCAGAGATTGGTTGTGCCGCTCTTGTGAGGGTGTGCGGAGTGGTGTGCTCGAGACACGCCAATCTCGTGAGCAGGTGCGGAGATGAGTTGCACAAGAGAAACATTGGTGGGATGAACCCAAACCTTTATTTTTTTTTTCTAATATGAATTATCCTTCCTTCTTAGAAAAACATGTTTTGAGTAAAGTTATCTTTACTATAGACATATATTGACAATTAATCAAGTATCAACATCATTGCATGCTTATTGCGTGGAATGTGTGTCCCAATGTTGACAGAAGGTATAAAAAGATTGTCTTGGAATTATTATTTTCTAGGGAAGATATTGCCCTGAATTCTCATTTCTCATCAGAAATTTAGTATCCATTTTCGTTGATCTTATTTGCAACATGTACAAGTCAGTAATAATCTAAGGGGATGCCCTACCGGAGAAGATTATGATAGTTGGACAAGAAACTTGGTACTGTCGTGCAAGGTAGAGGTAGGAGAAATAGAAGATAAAAGCATGCATGGTGGGAGAAGGAAGTCGAGTGTCGCGTGGTAGCTCAGACATGGAGTGTGGAAGAAAGACAATGACGAGATGTATGTACCTACTAGATCATGACCATGAGATATCATCCCATAAAAATGGCCTTTGACTCTCATGTCACATGAATTTTCTCTTTGTATATATATATTTGTTAGTCCGTGGCAACGCACGAACACTTAGCTAGTAATTCATGTTTATTAAAAGCTCGAAAGCTAAACGTTGAGGTTGAGCCCATCAACAAAAGTGAAAACCGGCCGGAGTACCAGCCCACTTAGCCGTGAACCGCAAAATGATGTACGCGTACGTACGTCTTACAACAACTGGTGTTTCCCTCAAAAAAAAGAAAAACTGATGTACTACAGTGTCTCAAAAAGAAACTACAGTGTCTCAAATAAAAATTGATGTACTAGTACGTGGTACAGCAAGGCCGACTGCAGCACACATGATGTGCTACTCAACGAGCGATGTAAGTACGTACGTGCAGGTTAATGAGGCAACTGTCTGCCGCGTGAGGATAGCGCATTTACTCGACGGAAACTGGATCGGTCGGGCCATGGAATTAACTCCCAAATCCCAATCCACCGTGCATACCATCCCAATCTTGTGGCCGGCCAACAAGATGCGTGCTGTAAGTTGCAACGAGATGCACACCAAGGCAAACGCTTCACTGTGTCCTGGCCGATTCTAGCTTTCGGATCACAAATTTTCTATTGGAAAATGTAACCATTTCATCGTACTGTACTGTATAATCTGGGTAAACTAACTCTATACACGCATTCTGCAACAATGTGGATAAATCATTCACAGCAGCAGCCAGTGACGTTTCATTTCGTGACAAAACTAAGCAGAAGAAAAGACAAGGCAGCGGTTTCTCTGGTATATGTATCATCGCTTCCTTCCGGAGACGGTCTTCTTGACGGCGCCGACGGAGACCAGGAAGTCATCGAGCGACGAGAGGGTCTTCATGTCGTCCGGCGGGAAGTAGCTGGCCGCCTTGCCCATGAGCGACGCGAAAATGAGGGAGAGGCCGGGCGAGGCCGCGGGGCGGTCCGGGAGGAACTCGTCGAGGAAGGCGAAGGCGGCCAGGAAGTCGGACCGGCTCGCGTTGATCGGGGCCGCGAAGTGCGCCGGGATGATCCGCCGGAGCGGCCAGTCCGCGGCGATCCTGTCCACCCAGTCCCTCACCTGCACAACAAGCGGGTGATGTTAGCATGCCATGAAGGAATGACTGAAGTGTAACCATTTAGTCTAGTGCTAGCTATGACAAAACATACCTTCTCTGGAACTTTGCTGAAAACGAGCGTCTTCACGATTGGTGAGACGATCAGTTTCTGTGACATTTGAGCGAAGCTCGCGTTGGGCTCGAGGAGATTTGAGGGACCAAGGAACAGTATTTGAAGTACCATCCTCTCCCATCCTGTTGGAACATAGACGAGGTTAAAGATAATCCTGTCGATATTGTTGATGCAAATATACAAGATTGTTGGTACATCAACATATGATTTGTGCTATGCAACTAGTAGCAATTACAATGTTGCTTCTATCTGTCACGTTAAAGCTTCAAACTGAAAGTTAACAGGTTTGATCATTGGCAATCTTGAAACAATACACATGATCAGGATTGATGATGTACATATCAAGAATACAATGACAAGATAGTAGGAATGATGGTATTCCTGAACGCAGGAAGATAGTAGGCAAATGAGAAAACCCAATCACAAGCGCGTGTACCCGGCGTACTCTACTACGAGTACTTTCTTGATTCTAGGACATGGAATCGCTGAGGACAGAGATTGCCATGTAAACAACATTCAGATACACAAAGCCTAAGCAACAAGAACATAAACAATACACCCATACTGGCAAGATGACCTTCCTACTTAATGTTGCTGCTTTTCAAATTCAAAAAGGCTAACTGAAGTGAATAAGTTAATACGGCCAAGTTTTAGAACTAACCTTTTTTCTGAGCAGTACATACCTAGATGCCTACATGGAAATCAATCTAGTGTTCTACTACACTACCTTATTCAAAACATGCATTCTACATTTTACACATTCCAGATAATTCTTGTACCGTTGTGATAACAATTAGTACAGAATGGAAGCATTTCCACGATTAGACTGCAGTTAAAACGTTAGACTGCTGAATGTTGCCCCTTTCCAAAATGTGGGAAAAAATAACTGAAAAAAGCAAATATGGACAAGTTTGTGAAAACACTTCTCTGGATGAGCATACCTAGACGGGAAACAATCTTGCCAAGGTGTTACTACTACACTACCTCAATTCTAACATGAAGTGCAGATCTCACTGCTTCCAGCTAATTCTTGTTCAGAAATGGCATCAAACTGTATTTACCTGTCTGCCGGGTAAGCTTGTTGTCCTCAACGGGATCATCAGGAACCTCTCTCCCTTTGCTCAATATCTTAACTGCCAAGCCGTTCTTGGCAGCTGCCAACAAGGACTCTTTGCTGATGCAATCGGGCGGCTGCCGAGGGACAAAGATGACAGCATCCGTGACCAGCAATGTCCTGGAAGGCTTATGGTAGAACGCCACCTCCACATACGGCCCAATCCCTGAACGCACCCAATTTACAGAGGCATAATTATCATGTATAGTATGCATCAATGCGTTCACGACGGTGTTCAGCGATGAGAGTGGGCGGTGAGGAAGTGGGAATACCAACTTCCGGCGAGCTGAGCACCTTCTGCTCGATCTCGGCGGCCCAGGGCGTGGCGTCGTCCTCGTCCTCGAGGGGCTTGGAGCGGAAGACCCCGAAGAACTCGAGCGGCAGGTTGACGGGCCAGCTCCACTGCCGCGGCGCCACCCACACCTGCGCCCTGGGGAACTTCCTGGAGAAGGGCCCGAGGAAGACCTTGTGCTCGTACGCGAAGGTCGGCAGCACGATGTGCTCCACCGGCGCGCCCAGCTCCTTGATCAGCTGCGCATGGCATGGCGCCGGATTAATGTCGAACAGGAGCCGCGCGAACTGTTGCTTCCTTTGCAGAAACTGAAGCGTACCTGGATGCACTCCTTGGTGGGGGCGATGGGGGCGTGCACCCAGAGCCCGCCGGAGCGGAGCTTGACGACGGTCATGCGGGTGTTGGTGGAGACGCTGCTGAAGCCCAGTGCCTGCTCCTGCTCGAACAGCCATACGCTGCCCTTCACCGCCTGCATTCGGAGAGGAGCTCAGACTCCAGAGAGCAAGCGAAGTGAGGCGAGAGAGGATCAGGCTGAGGCGATTGTCTTTTACGTACCTCGGTGCGGGTGGTGCGGCGGTTGAGGAAGGGGCCGAGCGGGAAGGGGAAGCCGGTGAAGTTGAAGTAGAACCGGGACGACGACGAGGAGGAGGCGCTGCTGGCTTCGTCGGTGGTTGAGGAGGCCGAGACGGCGAGGCGCGGCCTGCGGAGGGCGTGGGGCGGCGCGGCGTGGTGGTGGCGGCAGGGCGCGCAGGGATGCGGGCGCGGCGTCGCGCGCAGCGGGCGCGGGGCGGAGGCGACGGATGTGGCTGCCATTCGTTTGGGCGAGCTCGGCCGGAGGGAGCTCGCGGCTGGAGAAGTTCGAAGATGGGCCCGGGAGAGAGTGAGAGGTGTGGTGCACCTGGGTTCGGACGGATGGCTGGATTGGGGGACGCGTGGAGACGCGCCGGCCGTTGAGTTTGCAGATGGTTCTAGGACCTGCAACCCCGAGACTGGTGATACGGGCGATCCGAAATGTGGTGAATTCTCTTCTCCATGCGCAGAGCCGCACCTAGGCTGCTTTTGTAACTACTAGATGACTCGTTGCGCCAATGGCGCAAAGGTCAAGAGGGAGCCAAGTATTGTGAGAATATTTAGACACTCAAGTCGAAAACTAAATGTGGCCAACACTCCCTCATTTTCTGCTTGGAAGCCGTCTTTTCTCACCGGATCTAACATAGATACATGATTCTTCAAGACCAAATTTCAAAGAAAATATAAAGCATGCAAGGCTTTAAGTTATACTATTGAGACCATACCACCATATCTTCATTTAGTTTTTTTGGAAATCTAAAGGTCTAAGAGGATGGTACATGTGAGAAGATGTGAATCCACAACAAAAAACTAAACTAACTTCCAAACAAAAATTTCAAGTTTGGAAGCCACAAAGAAGCAGCCCAGATCTCTCGTTGTAGTGCAGGTACATGTCCTTAATCCTGCATCCACATCCCATAATTTTTCAACACCTAAATCCATGAAAACCAACCGAAGGAAATCATGGCAGAAACATATGTCGTGACTTACGTCTCCAAGGACTTCTTGGCATTATTGTGCAGGTTGGACACAACAATCCTCGCTGCGAGCTGCAGAAGAACCACACAGGCACCTTTCTTCACCATGCCCTTGGGGAGGAGGGGGCAACACTTGCAGCGTGGTGACAAGGCTTTGCGAATGCCGCCGGCGAGAGCGCGCAGCGGAGGGCGTCGAGAGTGGCAGCTGCCTCCGCCTCGGCGCGAGCGTAGTGGCCGCGCGACTCGAGGCAGCACACGAAGCGGTCATGCTGGAGCATTACGCTATGCACAGATGTGTAGGCAAGTAACAAAGATTGGTCAAAGGGAAACAAATTATCCAAAAGAAGAAAGGTTTTATATATTTTCAGCGTACCCAGCCATAAAATCAGATGCTTTTTGATTAACAAAATGAACACACAATTAAGTGGGCATAGGAGGTGTACAATCATGTACTGACAAAAATCAGAGAGGTTAGATTATGTTCAAATGAGATAAATCATCAAGGTTCCAATGATAGAAAACGTTGGGCCCGATGCACTGATTAATGTTATAGCACACAAGCAAGCTAGACATCTTCGTCTGGAGCGAATACTTTCTTCTTCCTATATTATCAAAGGTGTCTGAAAGTATGAAGACTGGAATCAAAAAATAACAGGAGACAAAACATAAGTAAGCACTCATTGCAATGTACCTGATCAATCGGTATTAGGTTGTGAAACAAGGGCAGGCAAAAAGAAATGAAAAATAAGATGATAATTGATGTAGCCTTACTATACCGGCCATTGAAACGAATCACCAACCAAGATCTTTAATTTTTTGATGAATGCTTGTTGGGTTCTAAAGAAGGGTGGAAGGAACCTTAGCAGAAGACGATGCCTATCCATTGGTTTTACAACTTCCGTCAAACTACATTAGCATGATATCTATGTGAGGTTCACGCATTCAAAAATATGGCCAGCTATAATTCTATGGTCTGTAATTCTACAGAACCAGATAAATGTTTTGGAATGGCTAAAGATAACAAGAAAAACAAAATTAGTAAATTTCGGCCAACAAAGCAGAAGTCTGGGATTACTGATTTGGTGTCAGCCTATTTCTTAAATCACAAAGTAGCATGGCTAGACAACCTTTCTTTGAGCAAAGTGAGCATAACAGCCACCTTTAAATGCAATTATGAAGGAAAATTGGCAACCTAACTATAATTGCATAACAACTTATTTTCCAGCAGAAAATACATCATTTCATAGGCCAACTTGGAAGCAAGGATTCACCTTAAATGAAGAAGGAAGCCGAACACACCCACATTATAGCAGCAACAAGAGAACTTCCAAGAATTTATAGACTATAAAAACTCACAGAGACTCCACTATGTGGGACAAACTCACAATTGGTGAGGTTGGTGAGCAATTGCACAGGGACACGGTTAAGCAAGCAAACTCAAGAACCTGATTCTAAAAATTGGCAAGCATGAGATATTACAATTGGCGAGTGTGAAATATTAGATGCTAAGCAGGCAAATTCAAGAAGATGATTCTAACAACTACCTCTAGGAAAGTAGTCTAGAATTCATGTAACATGTGGTGTTCTCTGAATAACTGAGAAAAACAGAGGAAACAATAGAAGACGGTAAGAAATAACAACTACCTCTAGGAAAGTAGTCTAGAATTCATGTAACATGTGGTGTTCTCTGAATAACTGAGAAAAACAGAGGAAACAATAGAAGACGGTAAGAAATAATTTTATATTGCATAATAAGAATACTTAATGAAGCATTGGGGCATAAGAATACATAAATGACTCCATGGTCAACTCTTTAGCAAGATCTGCACTTCAATCCAAAAGTAAGAGATGCTTGTTGCTGATCACTTGCTAAACGATGAAACATTCATACGGACATTATCACTCACTAACTGGTAAACTGGCACACAAAATACACATGCACGAGGTAATGGCTCTATGGGCGTCAAAAACATCACCAATCCATACCTGCACATGAATTGATGAACAAAGGTGAGGACACATGCGGCTGGCAAGGTAGGAGGAAGCATTGGCAGGTAAGGAGGGAACTGCAACCAAGGAGCTGAGTTTGTTTGCATTCTCAAATCACCGTGTTGATGTTAAATTTATTCCTGAAGATAGAACTAAGGCATCACAAAATATTTGAACGACTGGAGCGTAGAGGAATCTGGGAAGCTACATCAGTGTTCAGGTTCACCCATGAACGAAATGATATCACCCCCTACCAAATCCAGCAATCAGTTCAGTGCGGATGCACTAAACGCCAGAATCCGAACCTAGCCAAGCATAAATTTGCCATTCAACAAGAGAAAATTGAAATTATGGGCTGGAGGAAGTACGCACTGGGATGGTACTTCTCGACCAGCAGCATCACCATGCCATCCCTAGCTTATGCATTTTTTACAACGTCATCTTTGTGAAATAGAAGGAAGAGATTGGGATTCGGCACAGCCCATAGGGCGGCAGAGGGAGTGTTTATATATGCAGCCTCTAGGGCACGGCATAGCCGAGATTACATAGGTTGTTACAAGAGATAAGGAGATAACTACAAATATTAACAACCTCCTAATCTATAACAATATTCTGTTTAACATCCCCCCTCAATCTAAACTTCCCTCAAGAAGGTTCAGATTGTATCTATTTGAGACAAACATTGTCTCAGCCAGTGGTTTTGTGAATATATCAGCAACTTGCTCTTTAGAAGAGAAGAACCGAACATCTAGTGCCTTGGCTGCAACTCTCTCTCGGACAAAGTGAAAGTCTACTTCTATGTGCTTAGTCCTGGCATGAAATACTAGATTGGCAGATAGATAAGTAGCTCCCAAGTTATCACACCACAACACAGGTGGTCTTGCCATGAAAACCCCAAGTTCACCAAGGACTGATTGGATCCAGATTATCTCAGCGGTTCCATTTGCAAGTGCTTTATATTCAGACTCTGTGCTTGAGCGAGAAACCGTGGCTTGTTTCCCCGAACTCCAGGACACAAGGTTAGGACCAAGAAAGACAGCAAAACCACCAGTAGATCTCCGATCATCACTGCACCCTGCCCAATCTGCATCAGAAAACAACTCAACAGCATTGAAGGAGATTTCCTTATAGAGAGACCCATGCTCCGAGTATACTTTAAGTATCTCAAAATCCGTTTGGCTGCTGAGAGATGTACAGTTGTGGGTGCATGAAGAAACTGGCAAACACGGTTTACTGCAAAGGATATATCTGGCCTGGTAAGTGTTAGATATTGAAGAGCACCAACCAGGCTACGATACTTGGTGCTATCATCTTGAGACAATGGCGTCCCACTCTCCTTGGTAAGCTTCTCGGCCGAAGACATGGGTGTGGTAGAGATATTGCAATTCTCCATATTTGCTCGATGAAGAATGTCGCCAATATACTTCTGTTGGGAAAGTACAATCCCCCCTGGCGACGATCTCACCTCAACTCCAAGGAAGTAATGCAGGGGACCGAGGTCTTTGATAGCAAAGGAAGCCTGAAGATCAGCAAGCAACTTGGTGGTAGCAGTAGAAGACGAGCTGGCCACAATGATATCATCCACATAAACAAGCATAAACATACACGAGCATGATGAAAGACAAACAAGGAGGTATCCGCCTTAGACGCCACAAAACCAAGTTGAAGAAGCCGAGAACTGAGCCTGGAGTACCATGCTCGAGGAGCTTGTTTAAGACCATAGATTGCCTTCTTGAGCTTGCAAAGATGTCGTGGGGCCCTGGGATCCACAAAACCAGGTGGTTGTCGCATGTACACCTCTTCTTGAAGCACACCATGAAGAAAGGCGTTTTGGACATCCAGCTGACGCAAACACCACCCACGAGAGACCGCAATGGAGAGAACCAAGCGAACAGTGACCGGTTTGACGACAGGACTGAAGGTATCATCATAGTCCAAGCCATATCGTTGTTTAAACCCCTTTGCAACGAGTCGTGCCTTATGACGATCAACTGTTCCATCCGCCTTGTGCTTGAGTTTGAAAACCCATTTGCAGTCAATTACGTTGACATGAGAAGGTGGTGGAACCAAAGGCCAAGTGCCATTGTGATGAAGAGCCGCAAGCTCGAGTTGCATGGCCGCACGCCACACGGGAGAATGGAGAGCTTCACGATGATCAGAAGGTTCCCGTGAGGCGAGAAACGCACGTCGAGACGAGTCATACATGACCGTGCCATCGGTACGTTGCATGGTCTTGCGGGTGTTGTCACGTAGGCGAGTCACCATGGGGTGGCCGGGCGGAGCATCGGATCCGCGCGGAGCAGAAGATCCAGGCGGGGGATCCTCTTGGGATCCCGTACCAGCGACAGAGCGAGCGGGACCGAGATCCGCCTGGGATCCCGAGCCGGAAGCTGGTGGGGCGGCAGGAACTGCTGCGGCAGCCCGCCCGAAAGCCACATGTGGCTTGGCCAGAGGCATGTCGGGCTGGAGGGAGGCCGGCCCAGATGTGGACCTCGCCACTGGCGCGGGTGAAGCCGCGGGTGCGGGTTGAGGAGAGGCCGGCCCGTCAGTAGGTGCCACGTGGCCCACTGTGGAGGCCGCGGCACCGCCGCTGCCTGGCGCAGGGGAAGACGCGTCGCTGTCTGCCGACAGCGCGGGATCCAAGACCGGATCAGTCTTGGATCGGGCACCAGGATCCTCCTGGGATCCCGTGGTGGTTTCGCCTGGGATTTTCTGTGCCGTAGGAGATCCTGCATCCAAGTTAGCATGCAAACCAGGTGTACAATAGTTCATGTGGTCATGCGGAAATAATAATATGGCATGTTCGGCTATCCTGGGTGGTATGGGAGAAGGGAGAGGACTAGAGAATGGAAAAACCTTTTCGTCAAATATGACATCACGAGAGATGTACACGCGGGCAGTTGGCAAGTGTAAGCACTTGTAGCCCTTGTGACGAATGTTGTACCCAACAAAGACACACTGTTGAGATCGAAAAGCTAGTTTGTGTGTGTTGTACGGGCGTAAGTTGGGCCAACACGCGCATCCAAACGTACGAAGAGATGTATAGTCAGGTTTGGTGTTAAACAGTTTTTCCATAAGACTTGTGTTGCCAATGACACGACTAGGAAGTCTATTTATGAGGCAGCAAGCTGAAAGATATGCCTCATCCCAAAAACGAAGAGGCCTAGACGCATGAGATAACAGAGATAACCCCATGTCAACAATGTGGCGGTGTTTTCTTTCGGCAGAACCGTTCTGTTGATGTGTATGTGGACAGGAAACGTGATGCATAATACCAAGTTGGCGAAAAAAGGTGTTGCTGAGTTTCTCGTACTCACCACCCCAGTCGGACTGAACACATAGGATTTTGCGAGACAAGAGGCATTCAACGTGAGCAAGAAAATCACGAAAGACATCAAACACATCACATTTCCGTTTGAGAAGATAAATCCAAACAAACTTACTATAATCATCAATGAACGAGACATAGTACTGGAACCCGCCAGAAGAGGTTTTGGCAGGTCCCCACACATCCGAAAAAATAAGTTCTAAAGGAAAGGAAGAAACACTCGATGATCTAGGGAAAGGTAGCTGGTGTGCTTTGCCTTGCTGACAAGCATTACACACATGGGTCAAAGACCGACTAGATGAAGCTAGCTTATTTGAAGATAAAACTTGCTGAACAACTTGCGTGGAGGGGTGGCCAAGTCTTGCATGCCAATGTTCAGCAGATAACCTAACCGAAGACAAAGCACGAGGAGGTGATGGCCGAATGGGATAGAGCCCATTCTCACATCTGCCTTGAAGTAGAACCCTCTTGGTGATCAAATCCTTCATAAGAAAATGAGTAGGGTAGTACTTTAGATAAGCATGATTATCAACGGCAAGGCGATTAACGGAAAGCAGGTTTTTGTCAGCATTAGGAACATGCAAGATATTACGAAGTTTCAGATTGGCAGAGGGAGTAGGAAGGATTGCATGACCACGATGAGCTATGTGCAAACCTGAGCCGTCGGCTGTGTGGATGCGATCCCTCCCTGGATACTTCTCCCGGATCGTGAGGTAATCGAGGTCATCGATGATGTGGTCGGTGGCGCCGGTGTCAGCGAACCAGGCGGGATCTCCTAAGATGGAAGGAGGAGATGCAGCAGCGAGACCAGCCATCTTGGATTCTTGGGGTTGAAAGGCGTGGTTGTAGCGTTGGCCGCACTCCCAGGCATAGTGCCCAAGGCCATGGCAGAGCTGACACTGGACGTGGTTGTCACCACGATCGCCGTAGTCGCCGCGGTCACCGCCGCGGTTGCCACCGAAGTCGCCTTGCTGGCGCGCACCACCACCGCCACGGTTTCCGCGGTCACCTCCGCGAGAGTTGTTGTAGCCGCCGCGGTCACCGCCGTTGCCGCGACCATTGCCGCGGTAGTTGCCCTTGCCCCGATTGGGAGGGTTGTTGTTGGTGTTGCCGTTGGACTCCCGAGCGACGTAGTTGACGGAGGAGCCGCTGGGATGAAGGCGAGCGGCGTTGTACTCACGACGGCGCTCGAAGGCGATGGCGTGGGAGTAAAACTCCCCAAGAGACATGCCATCAAGACGAGTCATGGCAGCAGTGATGAGTGGCTCATAGTCGCTGTCGAGACCGGTGATGACGGCGGTGATGATGTCCTCATCACGCATGGCACGGCCGACGGCAGCAAGTTGGTCGGCGTTGGCGCGGATCTTGGCGAAGTAGTCCGCCATGGAGAGGTTGCCCTTCCGGAAGACCTCCATGTCCAGCTTGATCTGGACGATGCTGGCACGGCAGTGGATGTTGTACATCTCCTCGACATGCGCCCAGATGGCGGGAGAGGTCTCAAAGCGATGCACCTGCTGCAGCACTTCATCGGAGAGAGAAGCGAGGAGGTAGCTGAGAACAATCTGGTCCTGACGGTACCAGTTTGCATATGCAGGGTTTGGAGCGCGCTCACCCTTGTCATCGGGTTCCAGGAGCTTGGCAGGGGCTGGGAGTGTGCCGTCGACGTAGCCCGTAGCTCCGGCGATGCGCAGAGGAGGAAGAACCTGAGCTCGCCATAGGAGGAAGTTGGAGGTGGTGAGCTTGGCGGTGATGAGGCTGGCAGAAGGCGGAGGGATGGCGGACGCCGGCGGCCCGTTGAAGGCGGCGGGCAGGGATAGGGTTGTGAGAGCAGCGGAGGAGGAAGCGGAGGCCGTCGGGGAACCCATCTTGCGATTAAGCGGGATGGCCTGATACCATGTGAAACAAAAGGAAGAGATTGGGATTCGGCACAGCCCATAGGGCGGCCGGGGGAGTGTTTATATATGCAGCCTCTAGGGCACGGCATAGCCGAGATTACATAGGTTGTTACAAGAGATAAGGAGATAACTACAAATATTAACAGCCTCCTAATCTGTAACAATATTCTGTTTAACAATCTTCAAACAGTAGCTAGCATGTGCAGTTTGGCAAGGAATGAATAGTCTGCATGTGGTGATCTGCACATATTATGAACATACATACTAAGGCTTTAGTTCAAATAAATTAGTCCTATTGAATTAGTAATGTACTGTGCTGATTATTAGTCCGACCATGCAAGTACAAGAAAATCAATACAGTGGTGCAAGGTCATACAAGAAAACTGGTCCTACAAAACTAATTCTTTTAGTGTTCAGAATTTATCACCTCAAATTTGTTAGAACCGTACATGCCAAAAACATTTTCTGCAAATACAATATATGCAGAACTTGGTTCTGTTTACAGTACACATGCCTACAAGCTTAGCTGCTTCAGTTCGCTGGAAATTACCTAGTCAGTCATGCTCCTTTAGTTCTACAAAATTAACATATACTGAGATCTGTTCAAGCTCCTTCTTAAAAAATAGCTATATTAGACAGTTCCCAAATTCAACAAAAGGTGGGTTCAGCCATGCATACTATCAAAGACCTGACCACTTGAATTTAAAGCAAGATGACAGTTTTATGTACGACCAAATAAGGGCGCAGGTGACAAGATCTCTGCAAAAATCAATCCATTCAAATGCATTTGAGATCAAAATACATCATGCAGGGACAAATGATATTATTTACGCTGTCGTTATTCTACTTTGTTTCTTGAGCAGCGACTCAATTAATATTCTCACTGATCCAGTTTACTCAAGAACTTTTGAACCAGTTCCAGGACTCCTATGGACTAAGGTACTCTAGCTGCTTGGATCTTTCATAGGATCTAATTAGAACCAATTCTATGGGTGGTTTATCTTTTTAGAACTATTAGCATTCACTCAGTGGAGAAGTGCAAGCAGGAGCTGACTTCAGTTGGAATAAGTGTGCTAGAAATGTGGCCAATAGATTGTACGTCAGCAAAATACGAACTGAAACACTTGAGGAACCCAGTGTTAAAAGTGGATGTTAAATTCAGACCTTATCAATGCAGGGTGTGAATCCCAAACACTAAACACGATATGCAGGCATAAAAAGAAACAAATAATCTTTAGATTCTCCCCTGCAAAATAGTAAAATAATAACATTTTGATTCCTGGACAACTCCTTCCTCCAAATCACATTCAGGTGACCCTTCTCCACTCTCAAATCCTCCTTCTAGGGCCGAAGATTTGGAGGGCCGCATCTCAGATTCTCAAATAGATAATAGAGCAAGTAGAAACCAATCCAATCCAATCCTCCTGCAGCAGCAGAGAGGGAGCTGCACGAGCGCGAACACGAACAGAGGGCATCTCAGATTCCTCAAATAGATAATAGAGCAAGTAGAAAACAATCCAATCCAATCCTCCTACAGCAGCAGAGAGGGAGCTGCACGAGCGCGACCACGAACAGAGGACAACAACCATCCGCTTGTGTGAGAAATCTGAATCAGAGGACCAAATCGAATAGAGACAGACGCGTGGAGGAGGTGAAGAGGGACGAGAGGGCACCTTGACGAGCTCCGTGGCGTCGACGTCCCGAGAAGAAGCACACGGACGGGGGACGACCGTGAAGGAAATATGCCCTAGAGGCAATAATAAAGTTATTATTTATTTCCTTATAATCATGATAAATGTTTATTATTCATGCTAGAATTGTATTTACCGGAAACATAATACATGTGTGAATACATAGACAAACAAAGTGTCACTAGTATGCCTCTACTTGACTAGCTCGTTAATCAAAGATGGTTATGTTTCCTGACCATGAACAATGAGTTGTTATTTGAGTAACGAGATCACATCATTAGTTGAATGATCTGATTGACATGACCCATTCCATTAGCTTAGCACCTGATCGTTTAGTATGTTGCTATTGCTTTCTTCATGACTTATACATGTTCCTATGACTATGAGATTATGCAACTCCCGTTTGCCGGAGGAACACTTTGGGTGCTACCAAACGTCACAACGTAACTGGGTGATTATAAAGGAGCATTACAGGTGTCTCCAAAAGTAGATGTTGGGTTGGCGTATTTCGAGATTAGGATTTGTCACTCCGATTGTCGGAGAGGTATCTCTGGGCCCTCTCGGTAATGCACATCACATAAGCCTTGCAAGCATTACAACTAATATGTTAGTTGTGAGATGATGTATTACGGAACGAGCAAAGAGACTTGCCGGTAACGAGATTGAACTAGGTATTGGATACCGACGATCGAATCTCGGGCAAGTAACATACCGATGACAAAGGGAACAGCGTATGTTGTTATGCGGTCTGACCGATAAAGATCTTCGTAGAATATGTAGGAGCCAATATGGGCATCCAGGTCCCGCTATTGGTTATTGACCGGAGACGTGTCTCGGTCATGTCTACATTGTTCTCGAACCCGTAGGGTCCGCACGCTTAAGGTTACGATGACAGTTATATTATGAGTTTACATGTTTTGATGAACCGAAGGAGTTCGGAGTCCCGGATGAGATCGGGGACATGACGAGGAGTCTCGAAATGGTCGAGACGTAAAGATTCATATAATGGATGATAATTCCTCGATAATACTGTAGCGGAGTTTAGGCGAAGCCCTGCTGCTGTAGTTCATCAAGATCGTCACCACGCCGTCGTGCTGACGGAACCCTTCCCCGACACTTTGCTGGATCGGAGTCCGGGGATCGTCATCGAGCTGAACGTGTGCTCGAACTCGGAGGTGTCATAGTTTCGGTGCTTGATCGGTTGGATCGTGACGACGTACGACTACTTCCTCTACGTCGTGTCATCGCTTCCGCAGTCGGTATGCGTTGGGTACGTAGACGATACTCTTCCCTCGTTGCTATGCATCACATGATCTTGCGTGTGCGTAAGAAATTTTTTGAAATTACTACGAAACCCAACAGTGGTATCAGAGCCTAGGTTATTTATGTTGATGTTATATGCACGAGTAGAACACAAGTGAGTTGTGGACGATACAAGTCATACTGCCTACCAGCATGTCATACTTTGGTTCGGCGGTATTGTTGGACGAGACGACCCGGACCAACCTTACGCGTACGCTTACGCGAGACCGGTTCCCTCAACGTGCTTTGCACATAGATGGCTTGCGGGCGACTGTCTCTCCAACTTTAGTTGAACCGAGTATGGCTACGCCCGGTCCTTGAGAAGGTTAAAACGGGGTCTATTTGACAAACTATCGTTGTGGTTTTGATGCGTAGGTGAGATTGGTTCTTACTTAAGCCCGTAGCAGCCACGTAAAACATGCAACAACAAAGTAGAGGACGTCTAACTTGTTTTTGCAGGGCATGTTGTGATGTGATATGGTCAAGGCATGATGCTGAATTTTATTGTATGAGATGATCATGTTTTGTAACCGAGTTATCGGCAACTGGCAGGAGCCATATGGTTGTCGCTTTATTGTATGCAATGCAATCGCGATGTAATGCTTTACTTTATTACTAAACGGTAGTGATAGTCGTGGAAGCATAAGATTTGCGAGACGACAATGATGCTATGATGGAGATCAAGGTGTCGCGCCGGTGACGATGGTGATCATGACGGTGCTTCGGAGATGGAGATCACAAGCACAAGATGATGATGACCATATCATATCACTTATATTGATTGCATGTGATGTTTATCTTTTTATGCATCTTATCTTGCTTTGATTGACGGTAGCATTATAAGATGATCTCTCACTAAATTATCAAGAAGTGTTCTCCCTGAGTATGCACCGTTGCCAAAGTTCGTCGTGCCCAGACACCACGTGATGATCGGGTGTGATAAGCTCTACGTCCATCTACAACGGGTGCAAGCCAGTTTTGCACACGCAGAATACTCAGGTTAAACTTGACGAGCCTAGCATATGCAGATATGGCCTCGGAACACGGAGACCGAAAGGTCGAGCGTGAATCATATAGTAGATATGATCAACATAACGATGTTCACCATTGAAAACTACTCCATCTCACGTGATGATCGGTCATGGTTTAGTTGATTTGGATCACGTAATCACTTAGAGGATTAGAGGGATGTCTATCTAAGTGGGAGTTCTTAAATAATATGATTAATTGAACTTAAATTTATCATGAACTTAGTCCTGGTAGTATTTTGCAAATTATAGATCAATAGCTCGCGTTGTTGCTTCCCTGTGTTTATTTTGATATGTTCCTAGAGAAAATTGTGTTGAAAGATGTTAGTAGCAATGATGCGGATTGGATCCGTGATCTGAGGATTATCCTCATTGCTGCACAGAAGAATTATGTCCTTGATGCACCGCTAGGTGACAGACCTATTGCAGGAGCAGATGCAAACATTATGAACGTTTAGCTAGCTCAAGCTGATGACTACTCGATAGTTCAGTGTGCCATGCTTTACGGCTTAGAATCGGGACTTCAACGATGTTTTGAACGTCATGGACCATATGAAATGTTCCAGGAGTTGAAGTTAATATTTCAAGCAAATACCCGAGTTGTGAGATATGAAGTCTCCAACAAGTTCTATAGCTAAAAGATGGAGGAGAATCTCTCAACTAGTGAGCATGTGCTCAGATTGTCTGGGTACTACAATCGCTTGAATCAAGTGGGAGTTAATCTTCCAGATAAGATAGTGATTGACAGAATTCTCTAGTCACCATCACCAAGTTAGTAGAACTTCGTGATGAACTATAATATGCAAGGGATAACGGAAACAACTCCCAAGCTCTTCGTGATGATGAAATCAATGAAGGTAGAAATCAAGAAAAACATCAAGTGTTGATGGTTGATAAGACCACTAGTTTCAAGAAAAGGGCAAAGGGAAGAAGGGGAACTTCAAGAAGAACGGCAAGCAAGTTGCTGCTCAAGTAAAGAAGCCCAAGTCTAGTCCTAAGCCTGAGACTAAGTGCTTCTACTGCAAAGGGACTGGTCACCGGAAACGGAATCACCCCAAGTGATTGGCGGATAAGAAGGATGGCAAAGTGAACATAAGTATATTTGATATACATGTTATTGATGTGTACTTTACTAGTGTTTATAGCAAACCCTAAGTATTTGATACTAGTTCAGTTGCTAAGATTAGTAACTCGAAATGGGAGTTGCAGAATAAACAGAGACTAGTTAAGGGTGAAGTGACGATGTGTGTTGGAAGTGGTTCCAAGATTGATATGATCATCATCGCACACTCCCTATAATTTCGGGATTAGTGTTGAAACTAAATAAGTGTTATTTGGTGTTTGCGTTGAGCATGAATATGATTTGATCATGTTTATTGTAATACGGTTATTCATTTAAGTAAAAGAATAAATTGTTGTTCTGTTTACATGAATAAAACTTTATATGGTTACACACCCAATGAAAATAGTTCATTGGATCTCGATCTTAGTAATACACATATTCATAATATTGAAACCAAAAGATGTAAAGTTAATAATGATAGTGCAACTTATTTATGGCACTGCCGTTTAGGTCATATTGGTGTAAAGCGCATGAAGAAACTCCATGCTGATGGGATTTTGGAATCACTTGATTATGAATCACTTGATGCTTGCGAACCATGCCTTATGGGCAAGATGACTAAAACGCCGTTCTCCGGAACAATGAAGCAAGCAACAGATTTGTTGGAAATCATACATACCGATGTATGTGGTCCGATGAATATTGAGGCTCGAGGCTGATATCGTTATTTTCTCACCTTCACAGATGATTTGAGCAGATATGGATATATCTACTTGATGAAACATAAGTCTGAAATAATTGAAAGGTTCAAAGAATTTCAGAGTGAAGTGGAAAAATCATCGTAACAAGAAAAATAAAGTTTCTGCGATCTGATCATGGAGACGAATATTTGAGTTACGAGTTTGGTCTTCAATTAAAACAATGTGGAATAGTTTCATAGCTCACGCCACCTGGAACACCACAATGTTATGGTGTGTCCGAACGTCGTAACCGCGCTTTATTGGATATGGTGCGATCTATGATGTCTCTTATTGATTTACCATTGTCGTTTTGGGGTTATGCATTAGAGACAGCTGCATTCACGTTAAAAGGGCACCATCTAAATCCGTTGAGACGACACTATATGAACTGTGGTTTAGCAAGAAACCCAAGTTGCCGTTTCTTAAAATTTGGGGCTGTGATGCTTATGTGGAAAAGTTTCATCCTGATAAGCTCGAACCCAAATCGGAGAAGTGCGTCTTCATAGAATACCCAAAGGAAATTGTTGGGTACACCTTCTATCACAGATCCGGAGGCAAGATATTCGTTGCTAAAAATGGATCCTTTCTGGAGAAGGAGTTTCTCTCGAAAGAAGTGAGTGGGAGGAAAGTAGAACTTGATGAGGTAACTGTACCTGCTCCCTTATTGGAAAGTAGTTCATCACAGAAATCAGTTCCTGTGACAAATACACCAATTAGTGAGGAAGCTAATGATATTGATCATAAAACTTCAGATCAAGTTACTACAGAACCTCGTAGGTCTTCCAGAGTAAGATCTGCACCAGAGTGGTGTAGTAATCATGTTCTGGAAATCATGTTACTAGACCATGATGAACCTACGAACTATGAGGAAGCGATGATGAGCCCAGATTCCGCGAGATGGCTTGAGGCCATAAAATCTGAGATATGATCCATGTATGACAACAAAGTATGGACTTTGATTGACTTGCTCGATGATCAGCAAAGCCATGTTAAATAAATGGATCTTCAAGAGGAAGACGGACACTGATAGTAGTGTTACTATCTACCAAGCTCGACTTGTTGCAAAAAGTTTTTCAACAAGTTCAAGGTGTTGAATACGATGAGGTTTTCTCACTCGTATCGATGCTTAAGTCTATCTGAATCATGTTAGCAATTGCCACATTTTATGAAATCTGGCAAATGGATGTCAAAACTGCATTCCTTAATGGATTTATTAAAGAAGAGTTGTATATGATGCAACCAGAAGGTTTTGTCAATCCTAAAGGTGCTAACAAAATGTGCAAGCTCCAGCGATCCATCTATGGACTGGTGCAAGCATCTCGGAGTTGGAATATACGCTTTGATAAGTTGATCAAAGCATATAGTTTTATATGGACTTACGATGAAGCCTGTATTTACAATAAAGTGAGTGGGAGCACTACAGCCTTTCTGATTAGTATATGTGAGTGACATATTGTTGATCAGAAATGATGTAGAATTTTTCTGCAAAGCATAAAGGAGTGTTTTAAAGGAGTTCTTTAAAAGGAAAAGACCTCAGTAAAAAGCTACTTATATATTGAGCATCAAGATCTATTGAGATAGATCAAGACGCATGATAAGATTTTCAATGAGTACATACCTTGGCAAGATTTTGAAATAGTTCAAAATGGAACAGTTAAAGAAAGAGTTCTTGCCTGTGTTGCAAAGGTATGAAATTGAGTAAGACTCAAATCCCGACCACAGCAGAAAATAGAAAGAGAATGAAAAGTCATTCCCTATGCCTCAGTCATAGGTTCTATAAAGTATGCTATGCTTTGTACCAGACCTATTGTATACCTTGCTCTGTATTTGGCAAGGGAGTACAATAGTGATCTAGGAGTAGATCACTGGACATTGGTCAAGAATATCCTTAGTAAGGACTAAGGAGATGTTTCTCGATTATGGAGGTGATAAAAGAGTTTGTTGTAAAAGTTACATCAGTGCAAACTTTTACACTGATCCAGATGACTCTAAGTCTCAATCTGGATACATATTGAAAGTGGGAGTGATTAGCTAGAGTAGCTCCGTACAGAGCATTGTAGACATAGAATATTTGCAAAATACATACGGCTCTGAATGTGACAGACCCGTTGACTAAGCTTCTCTCACGAGCAAAACATGATCACACCTTAGTACTCTTTGGATGTTAATCACATAGCGATGTGAACTAGATTATTGACTCTAGTAAACCCTTTGGGTGTTGGTCACATGATGATGTGAACTATGGGTGTTAATCATATACAGATGTGAATATTGGTGTTAAATCACATGACGATGTGAACTAGATTATTGACTCTAGTGCAAGTGGGAGACTGAAGGAAATATGCCCTAGAGGCAATAATAAAGTTATTATTTATTTCCTTATAATCATGATAAATGTTATTATTCATGCTAGAATTGTATTTACCGGAAACATAATACATGTGTGAATACATAGACAAACAAAGTGTCACTAGTATGCCTCTACTTGACTAGCTCGTTAATCAAAGATGGTTATGTTTCCTGACCATGAACAATGAGTTGTTATTTGAGTAACGAGATCACATCATTAGTTGAATGATCTGATTGACATGACCCATTCCATTAGCTTAGCACCTGATCGTTTAGTATGTTGCTATTGCTTTCTTCATGACTTATACATGTTCCTATGACTATGAGATTATGCAACTCCCGTTTGCTGGAGGAACACTTTGGGTGCTACCAAACGTCACAACGTAACTGGGTGATTATAAAGGAGCATTACAGGTGTCTCCAAAAGTAGATGTTGGGTTGGCGTATTTCGAGATTAGGATTTGTCACTCCGATTGTCGGAGAGGTATCTCTGGGCCCTCTCGGTAATGCACATCACATAAGCCTTGCAAGCATTACAACTAATATGTTAGTTGTGAGATGATGTATTACGGAACGAGTAAAGAGACTTGCCGGTAACGAGATTGAACTAGGTATTGGATACCGACGATCGAATCTCGGGCAAGTAACATACCGATGACAAAGGGAACAGCGTATGTTGTTATGCGGTCTGACCGATAAAGATCTTCGTAGAATATGTAGGAGCCAATATGGGCATCCAGGTCCCACTATTGGTTATTGACCGGAGACGTGTCTCGGTCATGTCTACATTGTTCTCGAACCCGTAGGGTCCGCACGCTTAAGGTTACGATGACAGTTATATTATGAGTTTACATGTTTTGATGAACCGAAGGAGTTCGGAGTCCCGGATGAGATCGGGGACATGACGAGGAGTCTCGAAATGGTCGAGACGTAAAGATTCATATAATGGATGATAATTCCTCGATAATACTGTAGCGGAGTTTAGGCGAAGCCCTGCTGCTGTAGTTCATCAAGATCGTCACCACGCCGTCGTGCTGACGGAACTCTTCCCCGACACTTTGCTGGATCGGAGTCCGGGGATCGTCATCGAGCTGAACGTGTGCTCGAACTCGGAGGTGCCGTAGTTTCGGTGCTTGATCGGTTGGATCGTGACGACGTACGACTACTTCCTCTACGTCGTGTCATCGCTTCCGCAGTCGGTCTGCGTTGGGTACATAGACGATACTCTTCCCTCGTTGCTATGCATCACATGATCTTGCGTGTGCGTAGGAAAATTTTTGAAATTACTACAAAACCCAACAGACCGGTGGGCGGAGCGATCGCTCACGGACAGGAAGCTCAGGCGCAGGCTCAGCGGCCTCGCGGCGCCGACGAGGGGAGGAAGTGGCAGCTGACGCCGGCCATCGTCGTGGCTCTCCCTATCGACTGCCGCTCGCTTCTCCCCACCGCTTCCCGTTGTCCACCCCGTCGTGGCTCTCCGCCTCTCCCTGCCGGCTGCCGCTCGCTTCTCCCCACCGCTTCCCGTTGTTCACCCCTGCTCTCAATGGAGAAGACCTGAGCCCGATCTGGACCAGGCGACGTCGAAGGAGGAGGGAGGTGGAGGGGCTACGCCGAGGGAGAGGAAGAGGAAGAGAAGGAGGCGGCGGGAGGAAGCGAGCCTTCGGGAATAAAAGGAGACGTGGCCACGGCCGCTAGTTGGGCGCACTGGCTCATCCTTTATATGTTCAATGAATGTTACATCATAATTTCTGTTGATTCGATTTTGGCCCTGTTTGGATCCCTAAGTTAGAGTTAGTTTTAGTTAGTTGAGGCTCAAATAACCCAAAAGTATACAAACATGATGGGTTAGTTAGGGTTAGTTGGATCTAATCCACACCAAAAAACTAGCCCACACTAGAGGAGCTTATTTGGGTTAGTTCTCCTGGGCCCACTAAAAAATATATTAAAAAAAGTTACCCCTCCCATCCAAACAGGGTCCAAAGTAGTCAAATGATTGAGAAAAAATATTTATTATCAATCTAACTCTATCATCCAAACAACTTTTTGGTTAGAGTTAGTTCAAGGTTAGTTCAGGGTTAAAATCTAACTCTAACCTCTAACTGAGTTAGAGTATCCAAACTGGGCCTTTGTAACTATGAATGTAGCAGAAATGATGGTACTCTTGTGCATAAATTATGATGTGACAGAAATTATGATGTAACATTCATAGCTGACTGGATTTTAGGTTTTAACTTTTTTGCAAACTTGGTAACTATGAATGTTACATCATAATTTCTGTTATATACCAACACCTTGTGCATAAGCTCCTCAAATTTGTGATGATACTCTTCTACTATAGTAGTCTATCTAATGCATTCCAAACTTTCTAAATGCCTATGATACTTATCTCTATCAACTTTTTGAGAAATAGCAACTGTTAATTCTTCCCAACTATCAATGTTATGCATAGCTTCATAAGTTTGTAACCACAAAGCAACATTGCCTCTAAAATGCAGAGCTGCAAAACTGGCCCAAGTAACATGTGGCAAAGATACACAATGAAGTACTTTTCGCCCAAGTTTTCCAACAAACAGGATTTTAACCATCAAATTTTGGGAAATCAATTTTATGCATATGTCCACCATGATTTCCCGAACGAAATCCAGACCCAGGAGTGTGATTACACGAATAAGCACCGGCCTCCAATTCAAACTGAACTAACGTGCGAGGGGAATTTTGCTTACCCCTGACCAGGGCAGGCGCACGGCCATTGTTGGTCATGACGAGACCCAAGACGCGGTCGATAGGCCGAAGCCAGGGATTGACTGATACAAGTGTCGTGTGGTCTGAGGGGTCACCGACATCAAAGAAGAGGATTATAGTGATGGTCGCGGTGCCAGACCCGTACAAGGTTCTCACACAGGATGACACGGTAGCATGACACCAGCCGTGGGTGGCGGTCGAAGATGGTTCGATCACAAGGAAGACAATGGCGGAACAATTGATTGGTGTCAATAAAATTTAGGTAACCAAAGAACAAAGAGGGCCATAGAATTGCATCAAAATTTGAAGTGTACAAGCTATGTACATTGTGGTGGTATGATTGATGGCAAATTATTCAATTATCAATATACATATGGGGGAATAGGGTATACCTCTGCGGTCGTCTGATCGGGCGCTTAACGAGGACGCGACTAGTGGGACTGTGGGAGATGCTCATGATGCATCAATGCCTCCGTGCGTGTGTTAGAGGGTCTAGAGACCGGACAACCAGAGAGCGGAGGCCCAAAGTTCGTCGGGCATTAGTTCCTTGAGATATGTTGGCATGAATTACCAAAATCCACCTAAGCGGTTAGATGCACTTCCACTCTCATTTTATAGCCATGGGTTTTTGCCATTACCATCTGTTCTATTGGCAGGAATACCATTTCTCAACCTAGCGGTTGTAGGTGATAAGGGATCCCGATTTTCTTGAAAGAAACACCTGTTTTAATTTATCCAAGTATTTCTCTTCCAATTCAATATCAGAATTATCACCATTAGAACATAACTCAATTAAAACTACATCACCAGTATCAACAGGACATGTTGTGCTATTGAATTGCTTTTTTCAAACAAAGTGTCTTTACTAGACACGTGTCTAGCCTATCATTTCCTAATTTTCTCATAATGTCAATATTGTAACTAATCATATACATAGTGCATCCCAAATCAATTCCAATGCAAGAAGACATGGTTTAGGTTTTGTGTCCAGTTGACGAAGAGGAGATGGCGGCGGCTCCCTGAAGATGGAATAAGGTTTTCCCCACCTAGCCCTCGCCCCACTGATGCGTCTAGCATCGTCGTTGGGTGTGTGAAGGTGTGTCTCCGACGGATTTGTCCTTGATGGATTTGCTCGGATCTGGTCATAGTTCATCTACGTTCATGTGGCTTCTGGTTGGATCCTTCCGGTCTATGCTATTCTTCAACGGTAGCGGTTGTTGTACTAGTGCGTTGGTCCTATAGGGCCTTAGCACGACGACTTCCCGACTGCCTACTACAACAAATTTTACCTGGCTCCGGCAAGTGAGAGGCGATGACGGTGGCGCGCCTTCGGCTCACTTTAGTGTCTGTAGTCGTCGTTAGCTAATCTATGAATCTGAATATATATTTTATTATTTTTGGTGTTTGATGTATTGTGTGTCAAGATTAAAGATGAATAGATCAGAAAGGAAAAAGATGGTCCACTGCAAGAAATAATTTCTTCCGAGACAAAGAGAAGAGGGGAAGACACGTATTGCATTAGATTTCTCAAAATCAGAATGTTTGAGAAAATGTTCAGAATCATCCAAAATGTGAAGAAAAGTAAGGATCCCTATAGGAATTTCCAAAGGTAAAAAATCTTACAACCCCAAAGGCATCGTAAAGCAAATCCTTATCGGACATGGAATTCGTGCGGAAGTCCTTTGTTTACAACGGCCGGGGCGGCACGCCACCGTTGCAATTGCAATACAGGCAGCCGAAATGGCTCAGTGCAGACGACGACGCGGTGCGCGTCCCAAAAGGCCGAAACCCAGGTGCGCGAGAGCGACGCGGTTATCGCCAACGTCGTCGAGCCCCGCCGCGCGCTTTCACACGGACACGGTGGTGCGCTCAAGTGGTAGTACGTGCTTTCTGTTCTGGTGACGCCCTCGTACGTACGCGACCGCGAGGCTGCTCGCTCCCTTCCTTTGCGTGGAGTATCATGACTTCGCATGACTATCATTTGACCGTATAAATTACTCTCTTCGTTCGAAAATACTTATCGTAAAAATGAATACAAATGTATATATATAACTAAAATACATCTAGATACATCCATTTCTCGGACAAGTATTTATGGACGTAGGAAGTATATATCTAGCCAAAGCAACTAACTGTTAGAAACAATACATAATTTGTCATCAATTTAATTCCTTTAACTAGTACGTACGGGAGCAGGTTAAACAGCCAAATGGTTTTCTTCAGAAGCATGCATCATAGATTCAGAAATGAGCAGATTGATAGCACCCAACCATGTATAATTAGCATGCAAAAGAAAACATCACGTAACGAGCTAGGACTATCTACCATACTAGTGTCGGCCGAGTAGTAGTACAGGCAGATTAAAACAGAGATACTGAATCTATCGAACACGGAGGACATGGCTGAAACCACTAGCAGCAAGAGCAGAAAACAGTCTAAAGCACTAGATAAACCTGATGGAGAACGGCTAGAGCATGGACAGATTTATCTTGTACTAGAAATGAGCAGATGCAACTTACAGTCTAGAAGTCGGTGCACTGGTGTTCGTGGATGGAGTTTGTCGGAGACGATCTCGTAGAGGAAGCAGCGGTCGCAGATACGATGTCGACGAGGACGTTGAGGAAGCAGCAGTCACCGGAGACGATGTTGTCGAGGACGTCGACGAAGCAGCCATCGTCGGAGATGATGTTGTCGAGGACGGCGAAGGAGCGGTCGCGCGGACGCTGCCCAAAAAACTCTAGACCGCCCCGGTGCAGGGTCGAAGGATGCGGCCGGAGTCACGGAGACACCGCTCGCCGGGCTGCCGTTGCACGACGGACAGCACGGCCGGCTTCGTTCAGACGGCGGCTCAGCACTTGTGGTATGTGAGGAAGAAGATGGAGATGTGTTGTGTTTTTCTCCCGATGCTCTCCGCCCTTTATACAGATTGTGAAGGAAGAAGTCCAACGAGTAACGTTTCAACGAAACGTCTTGCCGAGCGAAGCGCGGTGCACTCGTTGGAACCAGGAGAATCGGGAGGAACAGCAGGATAATGCTCACGTCCTAGCAGAGGACTCGGGAAGGAGTTGCAGCTTGCCGAACGGCCAGCAACGTGCGTGCATAAAGTTTCAGTTTGTTACGTGACAGGATATGCCCAAAGCATCAGACTTGGAATTCTCTGAACCGGTGCATTATTTCCAACACTAA
>NC_041380.1:535624588-535630457 GCF_002162155.2 Triticum dicoccoides | reverse complement strand
ACTGGCTAACGGCATGCAACCACGCGTATATACATAGAACACGAGATACTTATCGACGCGGGTACTCCATTTTATAGCAAACCAAAGTAAGCTGATCAGGTGACAATTACATTGGCTAGATAATTGTAGGGGAAGCGTAAGCATAGGCTAAAGGTCAACGTCCGACTGTAAACAATACACGATGGCTACGTGGTACGCACGGACTGGGTATAGATTAACAGTAGGCACGGCGGCTATACATCTCTGGCGATCGGTCAAGTCAAATGCATTGCGCCGATTCATTGCCCCCTAGTATAAAAGCATGTACGTACATACGTCACGTGCTTTGTAAGATTGATGTAACGGTTTTCTTCAAAAAGAAGAAGATTGATGTAAGGGTCACTGCAGTATAATGGATGGCTGTTCAGGGGTCTCCCAGACACCCTGCCCGGCTGAAGGAGATGGTGGCGATGGCGTGTGGCATGAGCACCTGAACGGGGCGGTGCTAGCGGACTCGTGTGGATCAGGACTGATGGAGTGGTAGTGGTGGGCGTACGTGGAAGGAGACGGAAAAAGGCAGGCGAAGCAGGCCAGAAAACGCTTCCCAGCGACAGTGGCGCGAATGCAGCAGACGGGGCCGCGAGCACGACGCGGTTGCTTACTTTGCGACCTACGTACCTGACGGCGTAGCGACTTGTGCCTGCCTTTGCGTGCGCCACCTTTTGACCACCTGACGGTATTACTTACTCGGAAGGATAAACACAAGACGCCTCCATCTCGCCATGTGTCACATGCACAATCCAAAGTGTGCGGAGTTTTCTCTCTCCCCCGGGAGCGAGGGAGGCAAAGGTGATGCGCGATCGATGTTGACAAGACAACATTAGAAGAAGAGAAAATCTCCACCACATATCTATACTACTATATAGCGTATGAGTTTTGAAATTTGAATCCTAGGCCTGAGAAGCAATTTGAGCCATTGATGAAGGCCAATCCTACGGTTCACAGCGAAGGGATTCGCATCTACAGTACCAGTGTGTCATCTCACTTTATTCAGGAAAATTCTAGACCCTCCCAGGCATTGACTGTAGATCACGTGGACATTTTGCAATGGCTTGCGTAGGCAGAACGATGTTACCCAGCCTGCGACACGTAGCAGTTGCCTTGCCTCGCCATACCTCCGTCCTTTTTTAGTAGTTGAAAGACAGGCAAAGGGAGTGAGCACGAGTTGCCAGCACATTAGTCAAGCCGTCTTGTAATTTAGCATAACATTAGCTTCAAAAGTATTTTTTGGTGTGTATGTTTTCCCTATAGTAGTACTACAATTTTTTGTGTGGTCATAATTATGCAAAGACTGGAGTATATATGTTTTTTCTAGGAACAAGGTAACTACGATTTATGCATTGCTAAACAAAGCGCATCGAAACACGTTGTAGTACTGATTAATGAAATTACGATAATTATCACAAGAGCTTTACATACACATAGAACAAGATGATTCCTTCAAAACTCATGAATTGAACTTTGCACGTGCTGTGCAAGTACCAACATACTAGTAGGAGTAGATGTCAAACGAAGGGCACACGGCAATGGTTCCATCAATCATCACTCGCAAACAAACCTGAGCTGTCCATTTCTCTCCCGGTCCCGGTACATGCGCTTGCCCAAGAGCAAATAGACACCCAACCCAACCCAACGGACGCGTGTGACACGAACATAGTATAATGTCAGCATGTCATGTCCTCTTCTCTCGGGCCAAAGTCAAGATCTTGATTGGATCAGGCGGTGGCGTCGTCTTCAATGTCGTATTCCCTCTTTGGGGCGCAATTTTGGAGTTCTTGGTCTTATCTATGCTTCCTGGACGTTGGACGTGCACATCATCATGGTCAGCAGGTGCCCGGTCGACGGTGAGGTTGTTGTGGCGTTGCAACGCCTGTGGCAACCACGATGGTGACAAGCAGAGCCGGGTCGCGGCTTGTTCTTCTAATGTCGAAGGTCTGGTGCCTATGCTTGTTTCTGGCTATGACAAAGAAGTCGAAGCCGCGGGTGGCAGGGCCACTGAGGCAATGATGACTCAATGAGGGCGGTCTTCAGCGGGTGTTGCTCTCCGGAGGTTGCGCTGGACTAGGTCGGTGTGAGGTGTCCTAAAGCTTTAAAAGATAGCTATCCACACATCTACAACATATGTTTTGATAAGGAAAAATCGATGGCTCATGTTTTGGAAAAAGGGCTTGATAAAGTTAGCTTTAGAAGATCGTTATGTGGGGAATCCCTGCATCTATGGGAGCACATAAAAGAGGTGTGTGAGAGTGTGACGGTTGATGAAATCCAAGACAAGATTAAATGGAATCTGTCTGGAGATGGTAATTACACTGTCAAAACGTGCTATAGATACTTGATTCAAAATGGGCTACATTATCCATATAAATTCCTATGGAAAACAAAAATGCGCCCCCCCAGGATCAAGGTATTCTTGTGGCTATTGCCGAGGAAAAGTATTCTTACCAAGCAAAACCTGAAAAAAAAGAGGATGGCAGGAGGATACAAAATGTTCCTTTTGTGGGCGAGAGGAAGATATAGAACATTTATTTGTACATTGCTCTATGGCTAAAATGCGGTGGATAATTATGAAATGTTCTTTTGACATACATTATGTTCCTAATAAAATCAATGATATATTTGGCAGATGGATAAACAAATTTGAAAAAAAAATGATAAGAATCTTATGACAGTTGGTATATCGGCTATGCTTTGGACAATGTGGAAACTGAGAAATAGACTAGTTTTTGATAATCACGGGGTTATTGGCCCCTGTGTTCCTGTAAATCAAATCATTAAGAACTTGCATGAATGGTGTGTATTGCGGAAAAACCAAGGAAGAAAGATCGCACGAAGGAGGGCGTAAATCAAGTTGAGCAGGTGGCCACGGAGATTTTCAAAGCGACGCGTGGATGGACGACTGGAGTTTCAAAACTGGGAGGCTCCTGGAGATCAGAATATGCTGAAGCTTATCTTCTCTGTGCTGCCTCTTGCTCTTTTGTTTTTCTCCTTTCCATTCCTTTTGGGTTGTGATCTGAACTTCTGGCCTATGATGGCAATGACTTATAACCCTCTATGTAATAGCAAGTAGAACTTTTAACGCTAGCTATGTTGGTTTTCTATGGCGCTGTTTGGCGCTGGGGATTTAGCCAATCTTGACATGCTGCTGTGTGGGAGGAGGGAGGGATGGATCCCTCCTTTAACATAGCATCGTCAGATTGTTGGTGCGAGTTCGGTCCTGGAGTCTGTGAACATCTGATTTTTATAAATGAAATCGGAGAGGCAAGCTCTCTTTTATCAAAAAAAGAATGTCGATGCGAGGCTTGCAACTTTTTCTGTGAAGCTCGTCAGCAAAATCAGAGCTGACATGTCCTCGACACCGCGACCTACTGTTTGGCGTTGCTTTGTTGCTCGGTGCTTCCTCTCGACGGTTGTGTTGTGATCTTGTCTGTGGCCAGATCATCCGCACATGCCCTGTGTGGGGTTTGTAATTTAGATTTTCGCCCGATTTTCTTTTAATTATTAGGGAAACTCTCCTCTTCTTAATCAATGAAAACGGCAAATCTTTTGCCTCGTTTCGAATGTTCTCGAAACTAAAAAGTTGTCAGCGTGTGCATGCATTGCACATGTACGCACCGAACTTGTTTGGATTGCACTCTGGATATAAGTTACTGTACATGGCACGCCACATGCTTGTGAGATGTGTGTTGTCACAAACCTGGTTCCAGGTCCCGTCGGCGTGTGTTGTCACGGTGGTAGGCTCGGAGTCAGTCCAATGTGTTTAATGCTCCATTACAACAATTTCCAACTGAAAAAAAGAGACGAGAAGCAGAGACTTGAGGCAGCGGTGGCTCGAAGACAGGCCGTGGCGGCTGGCCCGCTGCCGGGGGCAGGTACTCCTTACGCATGGCCACCGGTTCGGGTGCGGCCGAAAAAGGCCGACGAAGCCCAGGCGCGCGAGTGCGACGCGGTTATTGTTGCCAACGTCGTCGTCGAGCCCCGCCGCGCGCTTTCACACGGACGCGGTGGTGCGCTCCTCAAACGGCACGTGCTTTCCGATGACGTCCTCGCACGCGCGCATCCGACGGCGGCGAGGCTGCTTCCTCCTCTCCTCTGCGTGTAGATTGTGTACCGTCGTTTTTCCATGCATTTTTTTTGTTTTTGACGGCAGTACTCATCTTTGATGACTTTGTGTTCCTCTTATTTACCATTTTTTCTTTCCGGGAATTCTTAGTTACTAAGTTAAACAAGACGGCCCCATCATGTATGTGACCTGGGCGTTGCAAATTTTACATTTTGCGGGGGTGCTTTTGTATTGCCAAATACGCTATCGATACAGATAGGGGTGTTTGGTTGTCGTGCGCTATAATACTCGCATTGCATACACTTCTTCATCCAACCTGACTATGCAAATGCAGCATCAACTGAATCATCTGCATGTTGTTTGATTGTCTGCATGCCCTCTTGCCTGCATCGGCAGAACCACACTGTCTGGTGTTTGATTTTGCCTGCATGTTAGTGGACAAACCCAAGGCATGGTGTCTGGTTGTATGCAACGACTGGTGTGTGGTAACCTCTTTGGCTAGTTGGTGAGGTTACCATCACACTTCCGCAGCACACATCATAAGCACAACAGAGTATAAACATAGCATCAACTAGCCATTCAGATATAAGCAGTATCACACTTCATAACAGTTCAACGCATAAACCACAAACATGTTCAAAGCAGACTCGATAGTACGCTGGAAAGAGATGGCCCGACCCTACTCCTTGGCGGCGAAGGCTTTGTCGTGCTTCCCGCACTTGTTGACGACCTCAATGCCATCGTCGTCGAAGATGATGACCTTGAGGGTGTCGAGAGTGAGGAGCTTGAACGTCACCATGTAGCCGATCTTGATCTGATGAACGGCTGCGTAGGTGGCCGAACTCTGATCCAGGGTCACCCTGCCGTTCATCAGCTTCACCGTCACCTTCCAGGAGCAGCCGGTGTTGTTCCTGAGCTTGAACTCCGTCGGCACCGCGACGAAGTGCTTGGTGAAGTCCAGGGGCATGGGGATGCACTCAAGCTTCGGTGCAAGGATGACCTTGCAGAAGTGAGTTGGGCCATCCTTGTGATGGTAATGGTCGTAGTTGCGACGCTTGTTGCTGGGGGGCTCCTCCATGCCCTCGCCGTCGCCACCCTCAGGCGTCTTCGGGTCTTCCTCGGCGGTGGGCGGCAACACAACCTCGTCGGGCATTGGGTGAAGGGGCTACTTGCCCTTGTTGTCAACGGCTGGGAGCGCCTCCGTGCCCATCTCATTGCTCTCCTCGATCTGCACACAATTCATGGAGTCACGCACAACACAGAGTTCATGGCTAATTGAAGAGCTTGTAGTTAAAACGGCATGACTGTCATTCTCCTCCTCCTCTCCACCCCCTATATTTACTCACCCTGCCCACCACTACTTACCCACCCCCTCTCTTCTCTCACTGTCAACCTTCATCCTCCCATCGCCATGAGCTCTAGCTCCAGCTCCAACGCCAACCCCTTCCCTTGGGGTATTGGTTGGAGGGCCTTCTTCCTCGGATGAACGACTGGTGACCGGACCAAGTTCGAGAACACCATGAAGGTGTGCTCGAACTTCGGCTCCATGCCGGACAAGCAGAAGGAATCTAATGTAGTGCTCATGAAGGCCAGTAAAGAAGAGCTGAAGACGCTGATTCCTGACCCAGAGAAGGGCGCGATGACAGTTGACATCATTCGCTAGGCCATGAATCAGGCCATCTCCGTCGACGCTAAACAGAGGAAGAAGTGGTGCAAGTACAAGACCAATTGGGCTCCTAATGACCGCCGTGCCGCAGTGTACTGGGAGAC